>NW_015150597.1:309732-311078 GCF_000732505.1 Cyprinodon variegatus
GGATTCTGTCCGGTTGGTGAGATATGACCTGAACCAACTGAGAGCAGTGTCATTTAGTCCAGCGGTGAGGTGGAGCCGGTTTAGGAGAATGCCATGGTCGACAGTATCAAATGCAGCAGAAAGGTCGAGGAGGATGAGGAGGGATGAAGAGCCAGCATCGGATAACATGAGGTCGTTTGTGACTCGGACAACAGTGTGTTACTTGTATTTCACTTTTGGGGCTGTGTTGTGCCATTCTGAGTTGAAGTGCACCAAAATGCTACATGTGCTTTTTGAATGACAATGTGTTTACAGTTTTGCACAAAGAGCGATTCCGATTTGCTAGCTGTGTCTAACCACATGAGAAGAGTTTAAAGTTCTACAAACTGTGTGCTTCAATCAATAAAGTGGTTTGTACACTTGCAACTTTGGTTTTGCGAATGGATTTTAGTGTTTTAGCAACTCAGAAATACTGTAATATCTACAGCGTTTAACATAATTAAGTTAAACATTAAGTTGTTTTTTTGCTTCTATTAAATTATTACCTTAATTTCCCCCAATTAATTTATCACAAGCTTCATTTAACTTAGTATTTTTGGAAATCTAATCTAATTCTAATTTTTCCCACATATTTTGTTGCTTTATGTTTTAGTATTTAAAAAGTGTAATGTTCAATCCCGTGTCCAAATTGTAAAACCAAATCTTCTTGTTTTCCTTTTTTATTATGCTGGGTTGCAAACAGGTTATTGATGCTTACCCCACCTACTATACCTTGAAGTGTAACAACAATAGCTTCTACCCACAAAAATTCTCACTACTGTTCATTAGTTTTGTGTTATGCAGATAAACGGATAATGCTTTTCTAATTATTCATCTTTTTCATTTGTCCCCTTGAGTTCCCAATATTCCTTCCAACGTATTTTAATCTTTCCATTCACATAACATATAATTATGTCATACCCTTGGTATCAACATTGCTACTCCTTCTCTTCTTTCTCTCTCACTTAAATTCCTTATTAATACTAAATTCCTTCCTTTTTCATCTTGATTCCACACCTTTTGTTTCAATTTCTTTAATTTTGATAAATGATTTACCCTCCTGTCTTCCAAAAGGAATAATAATAGTTTTATTTAGTTTTGTTTGTGCTTTTTTCTCTTTTTTCTCCTCCCTCTTTCATTGTTATATATGTTTTGAATTGTGTAAATAACGTGTTATTAAAAGTCAAAAGTCTTTCCTTTCTCTCTTTCTCTCCCCTGAATTCTTATCAGTGCTCCCTTTCCGTCTCAATGTCACTTGCATACGTTTTTAATCCATAAATAAGAACCAATAAGGTTTCGTATGTAAGTACCAGGAATCTTTAGGAATC
>NW_015150597.1:313197-316899 GCF_000732505.1 Cyprinodon variegatus
CATTTTAGTGAAATAAACTCAAGCAGACAGTGAAAGGGCTTCTGCAAATTGGGCATTGATGAGCAAGATGAAAGGAATTAGTCACTTTTATTCAAACACAATAGTTTCTCCACAGTTTTTGTGTTGCGTTTAACCAATCTTTTGGCTAAACCGACCTGCCTAATTTGTCAGCGTTTTTACCCATCTATATTTTTACCATGGCAAACCAATGCAAATTAGTCTCATTAGCCAAAATAATTAAGTATAATCACAAATTTTAAAAGTTGTTTTTTTTAGAAAAAGGTGTTATTTATTTTTTTTTTTTTTCCCACCATCAACCTCAGGAGTGGTAGTCATTGTCTTAGAGATGATGCCACAAACGTTTTTAACTGTTCAACGGAGAGCAATACTGCTTAACACCAACTCCGTCTAGTGGCTTGCTCAGATTTTGATCATTACATTGTTTATTCTAACCAAAATAGTTTTAAGAAACTAGATTGGTTGTTTTTCCAACCAATCTATTCTTAGAATCTATCCAAACTCAATCGAACTGACAGCAATTCTCCTACAAACTCCCACATCTTGACTGAATCCTGAGGCTGTTTAGATGCCTGTCAAAATTCTTGCACTTTCTGAACCACTTCCCGAAGCGGTCACATGGCATCACCCTAAATGAATAACGCCTCGACACGTGCTTCGGGGGAAACACCCCCTCCATTACTCGACACAGGCCTCGAAGCCTCGGCTCATCTCATAACATCACTATTAGAAAGGAGTTCCAGATTGGGTCTTTTTCTGGATAAATTACTGTTAAGCAGAAAGTTTCCTCTGCAGCCAAATCCAGGCAGGCAGTGAGCTAAAGCACCGCGCTGGGAGCTCACAGCTCTATGCTTAGCTCACAGCTCCTCAAAGGAGCAGGGACTGTCTGCAAAATGATTAAAGGGTTTTCACTTTAAGGATTATAATTGGAATACAAAGTCTTGTCTCATGTTATGAAAAATTGCAAACTTTAAATCTGCCCCTACTTGGCAGAAATGGTTCTTGCAAAATCCATCTCCTCTTCCATTCAGTGCGTGTGTGTGTGGGTGTGTGTGGGGGGTTCTTCATAAAAACAGTCCCTCCAAGTACCTTAATTTGTTCAAGACAAAAATTGTTTAAGAAAAGTTTAACATTATTTGGTTGTAATGAAGAGTGATCAGTAAAAGCATGCCTAGGATTCAAAAGGACATGTTTTTAGTGTTTTGTAGGCTGCTCAGTGGGTAGCACTTTAATGTACATTTTGTAGAGCAGCGGTCCCCAACCTTTCTTGCNACAGCAACATGACCAACATGTCATGCCTCCACTGTGGCTCCCGTCTGCTCCGCTCTGAGTTCCTTGGAGATCGTAGAGGGCATGTGTGAGATGATTAAGTTCAAAGCAGCAAAACATGCGGAAATGATCCAGGGTTTCCGCGGATCTTTAAAAATATTTCATTTCATTTTTTTTCCATTAATTTTTATAAATTTTTTTATTTTTCGGTGTAACAATAAACATATACCGAACCGAAAACCGTGAACACGAAACCGTGAACCTAACGGAACCCTGGATTTTGTGAACCGTTCCACCACTAAAAAAAAAAAAAAATATATATATATATATATATATATATACACACACACACACACGATATTAGTTTTTTGCCTGTGTCGAAAAAGTTCAGGCTCAACATTATTTTTTGCTTTAATCCCTGTGCACAGTGGCAGTTACTTATTTTTTATTTATTTTCTTTTGGTAATGTTTAAGCTAAGGACATTTCTTTCTGCTGCAATAGGTTCCAGACTTTATTTGGTCTTCCTAAAGAACGACCTATTGACCGGAACTGGGGTTAAACTGTGCTGCAGCAGCTTGTGGGTGACAGCATGAACTGGACAGCACTTGCCCAGAGAGAGAGGCAGCTTTGCAGCAAAGGCAAGTGTCTTTCTTCAAGCTTTGAAGTGTTAAATGTAAGCTCTGTGTTTACACCTTGAAGCTTTCCCTCTCTGGTTCATTTTCCTGAAAAGAGATCACTTGGGACAAGCTCTTTAACACTTCATAACTTATATGTATGAACACTAGGACTCCCAGAATTCTGATCCTGCTAGAACTCCCACTGGCCGCCAATTTGACAGATGACATTTTTTACAATTGAACGCATGAGTAGTGATGATGTCGTTAACTGGGATGATTCTAGTGTGCGATATAAAGCCATTGTGAATATGTAAACCTTAAAACAGGTCTAATATATATTTTTCAAAGGCTGTATTGTATGCTATTATTTGTGTTCTAAATTTAAATAAATCCATAGAGTAAGACTGTATTACTACTCAGGTTCAAAGTTTTAAATTAAAATTTTATTTACAGAAATTGATAGATTCCGCCCAAACATTTCCCGTAGACCCCCTTTTCACATTTATGACAAACATCATATGAGCGTTTTTTTATTTTGTGCGGCGCAGAATCTCCTGTCGATGTTTTCTGTGCCTTGCCAAAGCTTCTCTAAAGTTACAGAGGGGCTGGAAACCTGCGGTTTGCCCACAACTGTGTTACCAGTTCAAGGATAAAATTGTGAAAAAGCGACATTCAAACAGCTCCTGAAGAAAACCAACGCGTTTATAGCTGATACTTCCAGGAGATCATAAATTACAGCCACAGGCCACCTTCGTGTCGGAGCTTTTACACAATACTTTCTAATCATCTGATCCGACACATCCACCCCGACCTATGTGTGGTTATAGTGGAGCACGGGCTATGGTTTGGCTTTTGGGTGGCTCAGTGGACCGGCTGAGGTGTGGGCAGTGCTTGAACAAATGTTTTACTATTGTCTGATGGGTCACTGATACGTCTGCATTGATCTACCAATTCCCAGTAGCCACAGGGAGTAATATGCACAATTAAGGACTCATTTGATTTTTACAACCTTCACCTTCACCTTCCAGTGATTGATGAGGTCTGCAGTATCTAGAAGCACGGATTTAACTTGGGTCATTTGGTTTCTCTTTTATTCAATTTGTATAAAAATAAGTCAATGCAATGATTTAAATCACATATAATTAGTATTATTAAATTTAATAATGTCTGTGCTTCCTTTCAGGCTTTAAATAACTGCAGAGTCAGTGGTTTATGAAAAGCAACTCATAGATGGACTTTCTCTCTCTCTCTCAGATAGAGGCTCTTCACATACATACCAGCAGGGGGCAGCACCAGACCTGTTTCTCTAAGCAAGAGCGGAAGTGGCTGTACTACAAGTAAAACAACCTAATTATTTTTCATATTCTTACTCCACTGTGATATAAAATAGTTTCATAAACCAACGAAAGAGTGTATATTCTGCATATATACTCTGCTGGATTGTTGCTGTTTGAGGAGGAAAAGGAAAAAATTTAAGGAAACTAAAAAATGAACATGTGCTCTGGTCATGCAGCATTGCATTCTGGGTAATCTGACTATGTTTTAAAATTGAAAAAACTCACCACAAATCCCATTTTATACAACTCATCTAGTCCAATATACTTTCAGTGGTGTAGGATGGCAGCCAGCAGGCTTTATCTGGTCCTGCTAGTTAACGGGGTGTTGCTACCGTTAGTCACTGAAGTGTGTGTGTGAAATGAATCCCGGTGTGCGAGCTGAGCAACTCATACTTACCTGGCAGGGGAGATACCATGATCAAGAAGGTGGTTCACCCAGGGTGAGGCTCAGCCATTGCAC
>NW_015150597.1:318629-320449 GCF_000732505.1 Cyprinodon variegatus
AACTATGTCGTCGATATTGCTCTGTTCTTCCTGGAGATATTCCAGAAGAAGAAGATTCTGTTGTAAGCCCGACAGCAGGGTGAGTAGCATGAGCAGCACACAGTACGGCGCCATTGTTGTTGTGATACTGTGTCGCGCATGTGTGTTTAGAGGGGACGCTATGACGCATGCATTTATAAAAAAAAAAATGCGTTTAGAGCTTAAAGATGGAAACGCAAAAACGGCGTTTCAAAATCTTCCCACTCTGAAGGCCTGATTAAAAAAAAGATTGTTTACAGACCCCCGAAACGCCGGCTTCGTATGGATGAGAGGCTGGTTTGGTGAAAAATTTGTGAGTTTAGGCCAGGGTTCGGCTTAGTGTGGACGGGGCCTAAATGAGGGGAACCATTCCTGTCATCTCTCCTGGTGGTATCTTCCTTTTTCCTCTCGTCTCCCCCTCCCCCTCCTGTTTCTGTATGTGTGACTGCCTCCCCTCCCCCTCTGCTCAGCCAGGCCCAGCACATACTGGTCAGTCACTTGTGGGGGAAAAGGAAAAGTGGTGAGAGAAAGAGCTCAGCACTAATCGTTCACTTCAGAGCCGTCAGAGAGCCGTTTCTTTCATGGCTGAAACATCATAACCTGACAACAGCCAGATGCATGTCTCGCTCGCTAGGCGGAGCGAGACATGCATCTGGCTGTTGTCAGGTTAGAAACATCAACCCTAGTGTTCAGAAACCAATGTAAGCTTAGTTTAGTGAGGAGCCCTGGGACTTTTTTAAAGAGACGCAACATGTTTTCTGCAGATTAGAAATGCACTCCTCTGTGTGTTGAGACCGCTAATGTATGATTGAAATGAGGGAATGTAAATCGCATTATAAACCTTAAGTTCAACGTTAGTTTATTTTTCAGAGAGACCGGTATGTGTGTGTAGTACAGAACTGCATCTTTCTGGCTCGCATGCAGAACAAATCTGTGTCTATTGGAAGAGAAACATTCTCATGACATCACCTCCTGTTATTAATAGTCTATATAAAAATAAACTATTACTTTAATATAAATGTGCAATGATAATTAACACAGTCAGATAAACACAAATCAAATGAACATTTTACCAAATGGAACAAAAAAAAAAAACTGCCATCAGAGCCAGTGGTACATCAGTACGGAAGAGGATTAGGACCACTGAAAAAAAAAAGAAAAGTTAACCGATTTAAAAAAATTCAGTTTGATATGGGAATTCTGACTTTAATCTCAGAATTCTGAAATAAACAGAAATAAAATAAAAAAATCAGTTAACTTTTTTTTTTCAGTGGCCCTAATCCTCTTTCATACTTCAGCAAGCTGCTGCTAACATTAGCCCAGGCTGCTGTTAGCCTCGGAGCTCCACTGGGTGCCACGTTCCTCTCAACATTTGAATTTTTTTTAAATTATGCAATAAATCAGTAAGTGGGTAAATGGTAACACTTAAAAGTGTAATTTTCTCGCCTAAAATGATCTTGAAGTATTAAATTAAAAGTTTACTTTTCTGTTGTATGTTCTATGAGCTCTCCACTGGAAGCTGCTGTTGCTGCGGTGCATGCTGGGAGCGCTGTCAGTCTGAAGAACGTGTCACTATCTGATCCGTCCCGGAAGCATGATCCGTTCTGCGCATGTTCGAATAGATATACATCAGGGTGTCCTTAAATAATGTATAATATCTACTCTGCTGCATTGTTGCTGTTTGAGGGAGAAAGGGAAAAAAGGAACATGTGCTCTGGTCATGCAGCATTGAATTCTGGGTAATCTGTGTTTTAAAATCTAAAAACTCACCACAAATCGCATTTTGTACAACTCATTTATTT
>NW_015150597.1:322792-325070 GCF_000732505.1 Cyprinodon variegatus
ACCCAGGGTGAGGCTCAGCCATTGCACGCTGGTTGTGCTGACCCCTGCGAATTCCCCAAATGTGGGAATCTCGACTGCATAATTTCTGGTAGTGGGGGACTGCGTTCGCGCTCTCCCCTGATAATCTGTTCAAGATAATGAAGACAATGCTAAATAGTAGTGATGGTGAGATGAAGCCTCATGAGGCATTGAACCGTTTGGCTTCAATTGTTTCAACGATCCCCACAGTTCATGAGGCTTCATGTGAACATGTCACCACCTACTGGTGGAGTTTGTAATAAAATCTGTGATTTTTTTTGCAATTGTTTTTTTTTTTTTTTTTCCCTTTTAAGTTCCCTTGAAATTGTTAATGGTTGGCGTGTTTTTTTTTTTAAGTGTAAAATTTTTTAGAACAATCATTTAAGGTGCACAGTTTTTCTGCCATTTTAGTGAAATAAACTCAAGCAGACAGAGAAAGTGTTTGTGCAAATTGGGCAATGATGAACAAAATGAAAGGTGTTAGTCATTTTTATTCAAACATGATAGTTTTTCCAAGTTTTTTGGTTGTAATCAGGTTGGAAGTTGTGTTCAACCAATCTTTTTACTAAAACGACCTAATTTTCCCAATCTATATTTTTGCTCTGGCAAAACAATGCAAATTAGTCTCATCAGCCAAAATAATTCAGTTTAATCGCAACTTTCAAAAGAGAGAGACAGGTCTTGAACCATCAACCTCTAGCATGAGACTTCCCCTTACAGAGGACGCCACTCATGTAGATGGTCTGATCTGGGAGAAAATACTTCTTAACACTGACGTATTAACCCTGGCTTTGTCTGGTGGTTTGCTCAGATTCTGATCATTACATTGTTTATTCAAACCAAATTAGCTTTAAGCAACTAGATTGGTGGGAAAAACAACCAATCTATTCTTAGAATCTATCCAAACTTTATCCAGCTAACAGCAGCTCTCCTCAAAACTCCCACATCCTGACTGAACACTGAGACTGTTTAGATGCCTGTCAAAATTCTTGCGCTTCCCGAACCACTTACCAAACCGGTCACGTGGTATCACGGTAACGAGGCCTCGGACGTCATCAATTTTGGCCCCGCCTCTAAATGAATCACGCCTCGACACGCGCTTCGGGGAAACGCCCCCTCCATTACTCGACACACGCCTCGAAGCCTCGGCTCGTCTCATAACATCACTACTAAATAGGAAAAACAATTCTAGAACATTCAATCAGTCATTGATGTAACAAATTGCTCCATGCTTATATTATGATGTAAACATAGAGAAAATAATGTAGGAATCGAAGAGAAGCAGTCAGAAACTCTGAAAAGCTTCAGTTTTCATTCTTTTTCTGCTTTGTGTGTCAACTATCATGGTTGCTAAGCAACAAAGCATACAGCGGTAAAACCCGCCGAAGGGTAGACCTGTTCGAATTCACAGCCAAAACACTTCCGGTCTCCTTATTTCCATGGACTTCGTAGGATCAAGTCTAGGTAGACCGCGTCCTTGGAGGATGCAGCCCAGGATTTGGAACAGAGCCTTTGTCCGGCCTCGGTCTTGTGTTCTTCTTAATTGGAACAGTGCTGGGCTGAGGCTGATGATGGTTCACGAGAACACACAAGTACGCAGATTGACAAATGGCCAAAGTGGAATATCTGTTTTTATTAGCTTAATATCTCCAAATACAAATATATATATGTATTAAATAGGTTCTTGGAGCAGGGAGATGGAGTAGTGACTTGCTCTCTCTCTTCCACACATTGGTCTGATATAGCCGTACTTCCAGGAATGATGCACTTCCGTCTTTCATGTTCAATGATGAGTTTTAAGGGAGTCAATTATACGTAGTTTATCAATTGGTCATTTTCTTGATTAACTTCATTCAAGATGCTCTGGAATAAGCCATGGAGTGAAGACATCTGTAGCTTCGTTTTTGCAGAAAAATATTATGGAATGTTGCCCTTTGGTGAAAACTAAATGTATGAAATCTTTACTTTTTGAGGAAAACACCTGGCTGATGCAGTGCACTTGCAATAGTTCCTTTCATTTATGCCTTCTCAGAAATAACTTAATTTTAAGAAACTGACTTTTTAAAAATGAAATACTCAAATTAACCTAAGAAAGAACCTGGCTGTATTATTCTACAGTACATGGTTTCAAATTGAAATAATAACACAGCCTGTTTGACACAGTCGTTATCGCTCCCACTCCATATTGACTGTTTTTGTTGTATTTTTGTTGTTTTATTAATGGATGGATTTATGTTGACTCTTTGGGGTAAGGGGAGAG
>NW_015150597.1:325080-337438 GCF_000732505.1 Cyprinodon variegatus
ACTTACTGTTGGGCAGCAGGAGGTCAGCGTCTCAGAGCTTTGTCCTCCTCCATGGTCCATGCATGAGGTGGAGATGGTGACAGCTTGTCACTGTGTGGAAGGTAAGTTATAGAGTCATTTTAATTTAGGGAAATATGCTTTCCAAGTCGTGTGTATGTTTACAGTATTTTCCTTATTATTTCTTTTGGCTTGATCCAGTCAAAAGGGTCACAGTCACAGGAAAACTGAGCCCACAAATGAAGCCCAAGACCCCCCCCCCATATGGAGCAGAGACAGATCCTATCCTCCCCACAGTCCAAGCCGCGCTACATTAAAAAATAAATACAAATCAAGTGTCAGACAGCAGCCTGAGAATGCAGGTATACCACCCACCATGTCTCCTCCTCAGCGTGTGGATAATCCACTGCAAGCAACTCCTGGTGACCGTGATGTGAGTTGCATTTATAATGAATAAAAATCAGTCAAAAGTCTTTATTAATTTAAACCCCATAAAATGAGGCAACGTTGACAATAGTTATGCAGATGTGTTTGTGTTACAGGCGGATTTAGAAGCCTTTGAAAACCCTACAGGAGACTTTTCATCGTTGAAGGACACCAAGAGGGGTCTGTTCACCCCTCTTCAGACTTACAAAGACGTCCCCAGATTCTGCAAGAGAAGAAGGTTGTTGAAGTCTGATAGGATGTGGTTTTATCCTCGAGAACCTTTAGCCTTTGCAGGAGGCGCTCTGCCAGTAGCACAGTTGTTTTTTCATAGCCCTGTCTTTCTGTGATGCCCTGTGGGAGTCTGGAGATGCTCCCTGAAGTGTCGTCATGGGGATGACTGTGTTGGGAAGGGGTGCAACGTGTTCCTGTATAAGTCAGGCTACCACCAGAGGGTATAACTCACTTCTGTTTTGTTGTAAAAATATTATAACTCAATAATAGATCCATTCTGTCTGAATATGCTAAAGCTTTCCTGCATGTTAAGACCTCTCTTGTTGGTTTCTCCACTGATATGTACTCCAGGTACATCACATTTTTGATATATCAAAATGCTGACGGAGGCCTTATGTTGAGGGCTCTGCGCAAAGGCAGCAAGGAGCAGGGAAGGAGCCACTGTGGAAAGATGGCTTGCATGGGATCCAGCCATTTTACAGCAGCTCAGTGAGGCTCATCAGGCTGTGTTCCCAGCTATCCTCACCAGCAAGTAAGTTCAAGCTGCATTGTGACCATGTTTCCTTCTTCTAAATATTGATAAACTTATTCAACAGGCGTGGCATGGACAAGAAGATGGTGCGTCTCCTGCAGGACCGGACAGAAGGAAAGGAGGCAGATCCAGGAGAACCATGTGGGGAGTACCTCCATCGTCTGGATCTCTAGACCACACTGCTCATGTCCAGAGGGATGGTTGGTGTGTATGGCCATACTTTCCAGCCCCCACCTCCTCAGAGAGAGCTTCCATCAGCTCCTCTCTTGTGCCACACCTTTCTGCTGGCGGAGGCTGAAAACATGCAGGACTACAGGAACCAGATCCTCTCCACTTTTGGCACTGTGCTGAAAATGGATTTCACCAAGAAAGTATGTAAACCAAAACACAACGCAACACTTGGATAAAAAAAAAGGGATTTAAAAATACAATAAATAAAAAAATAAAAAGACAGGGAAAATAAGCCACATTTGTTGTTCTGTAGAAAGTAGGGAAGATTAAACTACTAACATGGGATTTTTTTTTTACATCTAAAGCTCTTCTAGGTAGTAAAGAAGCTGTCTGGTGAAGGTCGGAACTCAACTGAATGGTTCACCAGCATCGGAAACCAGCACTCACAGATCGTCTCTTTTGTGCTGACTTGTGAGGAATCCAAGAAGAAGCTGGAGCCAATGTGCAGCGGATTGATGGAGAGGGACAATCTGGCTGGTCAACCTGTCCTGAGCATCCTGTACACGGACCATGGATGCTGTCGTACTCGGAGACCAACAGCAGTGGAAACCTTATTCCAGCCTTGGAAGGAGAACTTTGGTACAGTTGACTCCCCTAATGTCGAGTCTACCATATCGAAGTGCTATTTTGTCTACAGTTGAAGGTAGACTATGTTCACATTTGATTTTCTGAATGCGTACCTTGGGAATGTGGGGCCATGGGGGAGTGTTGGTCTAGTGATTAGAGCAGTGCCATTGTGCTCTGAGAAGGATGCAAGTATCCTGTTTGATCCTCACTGAGATAAACCCTTAACCCCACACAGCTCCCCGGACGCCGCACAATGGCAGCCCACTGCTCCCCTAGGAGATGGGTTAAATGCAGAGAGAGAATTTCCCCATTGTGGGACAATGGGGAAATATACAGTGATTTTTTTGGGGGGGGATTTAAGCGTCACCTGTTGCCATAATTTCTGATAATCAGCTGTTTCTAAATCACAAATAATGAACTGTTTGGTTACTCAAAATTTCTTGATGGTCAGAATTATAGTGATTTAAAGTTGTAGGTACGCATTATAGGAACACCTGGAAAAAGAACCACTGAAGTCACAAAAGATGTATAAGGAGAATCCATAAATAGTGTTTGAAATGTTTTAATTATAAAAACTGTTAATAAAAAGAAAAAGCACTACTAAATTTATAATAAAAAAACATAAAAATATACTTGAAATTGAGCTATTAAAAATTATTTAAATGCATAAATTAAAAAAGCAGTAAAGTCAGGAGATGTTTGCCAGGAAGAATCTTTAATAACATTTAAAAGTATGCTTGATTTAGAAGTATAAAAAACATTTACATTAACACAAACTGTGATACTGTACAAGTCAGAAAATATTTAAAGGAAGAACCATATATATAAAGTATAAAAACTATGTGGGTAGAAAAAGTACTATTGTGTCAATAAATATATAAAAGAACCATAAATATATGTTTGAAAGTATGAAAAAATAAAAATTTATGACAACTATGTAAAATGACAAAAGTACTACTAGAAAGGTTGGAGAAATATATAGAATGAAGAACCATAAATAGTATTTTTAAATATGTCTGAACTTGATCAATAAAAACTATATACATTAAATAAACACTGATAAACTACTACAAACTGATTCTCCAAAGTCATGGTGCCGGTGCATCCACAACAGAGGTAAAATATTAGAGAGTTTCATATACTCTGTGATGCAGACCTTTTGATGATGACATCATTTTTATAGGGCAGAATTACTTTAAAAAATATATTTTTTCTGGCCCTGTAGTGGTTGGCCACAGACTGTAGAAAGAGGCAATTTCTCCGCCTTGTGTACTTTGGATTGCACTACTGTGAGTTCTTGCTTGGTCCTACGCTTGTACAGTTTGGGTCATTATCAGTTCTCTGAGGAGCACAGATTGTCTCGTCAGCCAGTGCCTGTGAAGGGCAAGCAGCTTCAGGGATCACCTGCTAGAGCAGCTGCATGTTTGGCCAGCCATGTCAGAGGCTGAAATGGAGGAGGAGGATGGAGAAAGCCCAGGTAAAGGTTTGAGAAGGTTGAGGGAACGGGAGGGTTGACAGGAGGTTTATCGATATTTGGAGTCTGCTGTGAAGGCGGGTTGGTGGGCATTATTAAACTGGTCCTGCCTTTTAGATCTTCAGTTCCTGCTGTGCTGGGTGTGGGCTCATACGTCATCTGCAGGTAGGCTGGTGTAGGGAGGACAGCAGGCTGATGAGGTGCAGGAGGAAGGTCTGCTGAGGAAATGGACTGCAGTTTATGATGGAGGAGGACTGCAGGGTGGCATTTGTGTTGAGGATCCGCTCCTGCTGCTGTATGAAGTCACGAACTGATTTCGCGTTTATTTTTGCAGAGGGTTCCCAGTTCTGCTCAAGATCGGGTCCTCCACCAAAACGCGGTGCTGGATTAAAAGTTTTTCTGAGCCCAGTGCATACATCAAGGGAAATGTACAGGGCAGCAGCTGTAAGTAGTATTAAAAAATATGTTTAAAGTATAAAAGGTATGTAAACGAATACAGGGAATGTACTATTAAATAAGTCAGGAAATATTTACAATAAAGAACTATGTAAATTTGCTTGAAATAGTATAAAATAAAATACTAAAATGGTTAGCGAAATATTTACAAAGAATAACCATAGATACTACTTTAAACATGTCTGAAATTGAACAATAAAAACTATATACATTAAAATACTAATATACTGCAAACTAATTGCCCAAAGTCAGTGCTCTAGCGCATCCACAACAAAGATAAAATGTTCGTAACTTTCATATACTCTGTGATCCAAAGCTTTAGATGATGACATCATCTTTATTGGGCAGAATTACTTCTTTTTATATTTTTTATGGCCCTGTAGGGGTTGGCCACAGACTGAACAAAGAGGCAACATGTCCACTTTGTGCATCTTCGATCCCATTGCTGTGAGATCTTGCTTCATCTTGTGCATGTACAGCGTGGCTCTTGACCAGTTTGGCTCTTTATCAGTTCTCCGAGGAGCACTGATTGTCTCTTCAGCTGGTGCAGGTGAAGAGACAATCTGCTGTGAAGGGGGGTTGGTGGGCATTATTAAACTGGTCCTGCCTTTTAGAACTTTAGTTCCTGCTGTGCTGGGTGTGGGCTCATACGTCATCTGCGGGTAGGCTGGTGTAGGGAGTACAGCAGGCTGATGAGGTGCTGGAGGAAGGTCTGCTGATGAAATGGACTGCAGTTTATTTATGATGGAGGAGGACTGCAGGGTGGCATTTGTGTTGAGGATCCCCTCCTGCTGCCGTATGAAGTCCCGAACTGATTTCGCGTTTATTTTTGGCAGAGGAATGCCAGCCCTAATGAGGATCGGGTCCTCCACCAAAACGCGGTGCTGGATCCTCTCATATGCCTTCAGGATGTTTTTTTTTTTTTTTCTGGGCTGGTGCTGCATGATCCCTGAGGCGCATTCAGCCACAGCAGCTTCACAAGAACATACATCAGTCCGTTGTTCTGTGCACTGACGTTGTGCTGTGCTGGCGCGTATCTTTTTGACATCTTTACTTTCTGGATCACAGCAGCGTCCACAAGGTCGTCCCGCTTTGTCCTGCAGTACAGCTTATTCCCCCATTGAGTCCTGTACCGCTGGCTGAACTTTTCGGGCTGCTTGTCATGCTCCTCCACTTCATTCCATGCCTCCAGGATGCTGTTTCTCTGCTGGGTGCTGAGCGACAGCTTTTCGTCAGTCAGACCGACGTCGATCAGCACCGAACAGAACTTCTCCAGCTGCTGATACCCAGGAAGGGGGCTGGGACCACAGACATCTTCCTGTCCAAAGAGAAACACAGAAATGTTAGATCCGTTTCATGCTTTAATTCTGTTTACTGTTGCATATAATTTGACTTCTGCTTCTTTTGTCAAATGAAACCATCCATATTTGCTCATGTTAAGCCGTTTAGTTACAGAACTTCAGGCATAAAATAAACGGCATTGGGAAACTACTGAACAGCTACTTACAAAGGCTGGAGGTTGAACGTTCGCTGTCTCTGCACTGGTGAGCATGATGTGAGGCGGAGCAGAAACCAGGATGTCACTCGAGGTCTCTGGGTCGCTTTCATAAGCCTCGTCTGGTTCCGGTTGCCCAGGTTGAACCACCTCCTCATCAGGATCAGGACCATGATGTCCTTAAAGGAGAAGGGGGCAGACTCCCCTGTACTCTGGCTGAAGAGGTATTCCAGCCCGAGCAGCTCAGCAGAGGTGACATCAGCAGGAGCGTGAAAGTTTATGTCCACAGGCTCTCCAAACAGGTACCGATAGTTGTTGTTGAGGCGAGCCATAAGAGGCGCAGAGTAGGTGCTGCGTCGCTGTCCTTTAACACCAAACACAGCTTGAGAGCGACGGTCTGTGTTCCAGCTCGCATTGCCACTGATCAGGTAAACCTGATAAGGCCGTGCTGCACAGTGTGGACCTGAAAATAAAAACCACAGGGAGAAAATATTAAGAACATTTTAATTGATCACTTCATGCTAAGATTTTTCACACTACTGCTGCATACCAGGAATTTTGCTTGGCAGCGATTTGTGGAATCCAATCCAGGCTGTTGCTCCCACGCACACGTTTGTAGTATGGCAGGTCAACGTTGTTGATGGTTGTTGTGTGAGCCACCCTGTACATGTGTTGGTCTCGTGGATCCTGGATGCACTCCGAATGTCGCTGCTGTATCTGCCCACATTTCGTCAATAGCCTCTGTAAATATGCATCGACACATATACAGTTGAAGATCATTTTGACTCATTCTGAGCCTTGTTGGTCAGAATTTGCTTTTTAGTTTTCATACCAGGTGTTTTGAAGAGGCTAACCCCGCTCTCATCCAGCCCTGCATGACCTTTCAGTTCCTCAATGGCCTCGTGGACCAGCCTGAATGTCTCCTGCGCTCCGAGTGTGACTCTTCGGACATGATGTTTCAGTTGATCCCTGGTGATGTACAGGTGAACAACATCCTCATCTGTCACAGACTCGAGTGCCACGAGGGGCTCCAGGTCGGATCGGTTGTATGCCAGAATTGCCAAGGCATTCGCCGACTGAATGCTGAATGTGGCATATTTGCTGTGTGATTCTGTTCGGATGGCGTCCAGTGGAAGATGTCGAGACGTACCACCATCCCGCTGTCCACCCAAGGCTGGAACAAGGTTTCCACTGCTGTTGGTCCCTGAATAGGACAGCAGCCACGGTCTACGTACAGGATGCTCGGGACATGTTGACCAGCCAGATTGTCCCTCTCCATCAATCCGCTGCACATTGGCTCCAGCTTCTCCTTGGATTCCTCACAAGTCAGCACAAAAAAGACGATCTGTGAGTGCTGGTTCAATGCTGGTGAACCACTCAACTGAGTGCCGCCCTTCATCAGACAGCTTCTTTACTACCTAGAAGAGTATAAGATGAAAAAAATCTCATGTCAGTAGATTCTTCTTCCCTACTTTTAACAGAACAACAGAGTTGGGTTATAACAAAAAAACAAAAAAACCACATGTTCCTAATGTTTTTTTTGTTTGTTTTTTTAATTCATTGTAATTTTAATCCCATTTTATTTATCAAAGTGTAGCGTCATGTTTTGGTTTACATACTTTCTTGGTGGAATCCATTTTCAGCACAGTGCCAAAAGTGGACAGGATCTGGTTCCTGTAGTCCTGCACGTTTTTAGCCTCCGCTAGCAGAAAGGCATGGCACAAGAGAGGAGCTGATGGAAGCTCTCTCTGAGGAGGTGGAGGATAGAAAGTTTGGCCAAATGCACCAACGATCCCTTAAGGTTTCGCGACAGACATGAGCAGTGTGGTGTAGAGATCCAGACGATGGAGGTGCTCCTCCACATGGTTCTCCTGGATCTGCCTCCACACCTTCACCATGGTGTTTCCTTCTGTGCGGTCTCGCAGAAGACGCACCACCTTCTTGTCCTCACCACACCTGTGGAGTGTATGTTTGTTAATGTTTAGGAGACTGTTTTGAAGAAGGAAACATGCCCCCATTCCAGTATGTACTCCCTTGCTGGTGAGGATGGCGGGGAACATAGCCTGATGAGCCTCACTGAGCTGCTGTAAAATGGCTTGATCCCATGCAAGCCATCTTCCCACAGTGCTGTGCTGAGTCACGGTCCTTTAACACCAAACACAGCTTGAGAGCGACGGTCTGCGTTCCAGCTCGCATTGCCACTGATCAGGTAAACCTGATAAGGCCGTGCTGCACAGTGAGGACCTTAAAATAACCACAGGGAGAAAATATTAAGAACATTTTAATTAATCATTTTATGCTTAGATTTTTCCCATTAGAGCTGCAGACCAGGAATCATGCTTGGCAGCGATTTGGCACACGTTTGGCACACGTTTGTAGTAGGGCAGGTCAACGTTAATAGTTGTGTGTGCCACCCTGTACATGTGTTGGTCTGGTGGATCCTGGATGCACTCCAAATGCTGCTGCTGTGCTGCCCTCATTTCGTCAATAGCCTCTGTAAATATACATCAACACATAAATATTTGAAGTTAATTTGACTCATTCTTGGCCTCGTCGGTCAGCTTTTCCTTTTTAGTTTTCATACAAGGTGTTTTGAAGAGGTTAACCCCACTCTCATCCAGCCCTGCATTGCCTTTCACTTCCTCAGTGGCCTTTATGGACTCTTCGGATGTCTTAACTTAATGTTGAGTGTGGCTCTTTGGACATGAAGTTTAACTTGATTACTGGTTATGTATAAACGGACAACATCCTCATCTGTCACAGACCCGAACGCCACCGGGTCCTTAGCTTTGATGGCCCGTATGAAGAGCTCCAAGTCCGATCGGTTGTAGCCCAGAACGCCCCAGCGATTGCGGACTTGAAGGTAGCGTACTTGCTATGGGATTCTGTGCGGATAACTCTGTCAAAACGGTGAATTCAGTGGAAGATGTCAGCAGTCATAGTCCACGTACAGCAGTGATGGACAATTAATGAAACTGAAAATGTGCTCGAGGGCCACACCTCCTAAACTAATAATTTTATAATGCTCATTCTGCCTTTTTATGATTCTATTGGCAATAAAATATTAAACATATTCTGTTAATATTTATATGTATATAGAAGCATAAGTATATAAAAGTAATAGTGTAAAACAAACACAATAATACAATAACCTTTTTATTTTTTTAATATATCTTCATAAATAAAAGTGGGAATATTTTTTAACGAGAACTTCTCTACCATGAACAATAAAGTCTTATTGTATAATTGAACAGCTTATCAACATTAGCAAAAGTTTCAATCATTTTTGTAGTTAAATTTTCAATTAGTCCAATCTCTCCTCTACTTTAACAAGTGCATTGAACTCAGGTTCACTGTCTGATACAGCTACATGCAGGAAAACTGCAAGGTGGTCATCTGTAATGGAAGAATTGTATCTTTATTTGTTTAACATTATCAATGAAAATGTGTGCTTACATATGTAGATCCAAAAAGTACAAGGATCCTTTGAGAATGTCGCCTAATGTGTGGAAAATTCTCTTCTATATTATGCATTGATCTATTCACTTGTCATACTGTAATATTGTTTGGGCAAGTATATTTCCTAGTTATCTTAAAAAAAGAAATACTACTTCTACAAAAAGCTTTTGTTTGCTTAACATTTTCTAAAGTTGATGCAATTAGTGCTCCCCTTTTCATCAAATTACTGCTGTTGAATGTTTATGAAATTAATATTTATCAAACATGTACCTGTTCTTTTTATAATAAAACAAGGTCAGTCTGCTCAAAGTTTCAATAATTTAAGTACTGCCAAATGCATTCTTATAATACTAGACAACCTTTTCATTTATCATTAAGTGCAATTCTTTTCGGTATTTTGGTGCAAAATTATGCAATGAATATGGAAAATATTTGGAATCTTCAGAGACACGCTATAGAAATTTGTTGAAAAAAATACTGTTATCCAAAAAAGACAGTGATGTGCGACTTTAAAAATATTTTCTATAATCTGAAAGCTAAGATTTAAAACTGTAACACTATAAATGTCTTTTCTGTCTTGAGTGAAATGTTTTTCATAATGTGAGCTGCCTGATGTGTAGTTGTTTTAGGGGTGTGGCCTTTGGTATAAGCCCTAAGGGGTTTCTGTCACACTCCGTCACGTTTACTTTATTGATGTATTCTGACATTTTGATTTGTGTAAATAAATAAAGTGGTGAGACTGACTTAAAGTGCTCTGCCAAAAGTGTGTCAGCCTGCAGATCAAAAACTTCCCTCTGAACATCACTACATGTATCAACACTACCAGTGAAGGGAGAAGAAACCATGTTCATGTAACACAACTCTACTGAAATCTTGAAATTGCCTAAAACTCTTGATTCAGTGCATCTAATAGATGAGAACCTGAGGAGGTGATCTGCTGATGGTGTAGCTTGCTTTAGTGTTGGCATCTGAGTGAGAGTATTATCTCTCAATTGGCTTTAAAGAAGCTGTATTTCCTACTTAAAGCCTTGACTGCACTGTACATTTGAAATACAGAGGAGTCCCTGGATTTGCAGTTTGACGTTTAGTTTAGGCAGTCACTTCTACAGTAAAAGCAAGATCTGCCAACTAAAGAAAGCTAAGGAATGTCCTTTCCCTTCCTTTCACAGAACTCCTGATTCTCAGGTCCCTGAAGCCTCTCAGCACTTTTCCCAATCTGGGCCATCTCCCACCTGTATGGTAGCTAATGTCACTGTGCTCAGCCTCAGATTCTTCTAAGTGAACGAAAGTGTCTATGACTAAGAGCTATTGCTCTCATGAAGTCTACAGGTTTTGTTACGACAATCCATAGTTTTCATCGATCGCATGCCCGCCAGCATTTAATCTCAAAAACCAATGTTGGCGTTACACTGTAAATATTTATTACTAAATAACTTCAGGGACTTGACATTTTCAATGTTAACCATACTGCACAGAGGATTTTCAGGTAGATTTAAAAACAAAAATATAAGATGTAGAAGTTTGTCTTGAACTGTTCTTTAATGGGGATCTTATCGTCTTGGTTGGTTTTACCTTGTAATCTACCTTTGCTTTCTTAAGGACTTATAAACGAATATATATGGAAAAAGGCTAATGATTGTTAAACCATAACAGACATCTCACCTGCCTTATTTTATTCAGTTTGTGTGAAAACTGCTCTTTATGTGCAAATCTATGCTTAAAGTGCAGTGCTAAATAGTGTCCTAGTGCTATTTAAGCTGTTTTTTAATAAAGTGCAAAGGCCCCTTTCAAGTGCTACAAGCATTTTTTTCATTTACATAAAAAGCTAATTTTTTATGAAAATAGCTGTCTATTTTCATAAAAATAGTCCCAGTAATGAGGACATCTTCATTTACTGCATTGTTTTAATCTTAGCAAATACAATGTAGACATAAAACATAGGATTTGTGGCCCAAAGTCTACAGTTTGCGGCGCACTGATTGGCCCAAAGTCTACAGTTTTGCGGCGGCCGATTGGCCCAAAGTCTACAGTTATTCGGCGCTACGATTGGTCCAAAGTCTACAGTTTTGCGGTGGTCTGTAGAAACGAAGAAATGTAGACTCTCGGCCAATCAGTGCGCCGCAAACTAGAAACGTAGAACTGTAGACTTTCGGCCAATCGGAGCGCCGCAAACTGTAGAAACGTAGAACTGTAGACTTTCGGCCAATCGGAGCGTCTGGCTCTGGCTATTTTTTATTTGTTAGAGCCGTGTGTCACATCGTTGTGTTTTTTTTCCCTCTCTCTTCCGCCCTGGACGATCGCTGTCAAGGTGGGTCAACATCACCCTTCCCCCACCTCTGGAGCTTTGCAAAGTTGGGGTCCTAGTTTAGAAAAAAAAAAAATAATTTGTTAAATATCAAAGCTAAACGTCTCCCTTCGATTTGCCTTGTTGGTGATGCTGCTGAACATTTATGCCAATGCTGAGGGAAAATCCTTTCAGCACGAAGTAGTTATACAGCTGCATAAACCCATATATAGATTTTTTTAATGATGGCCTTTTATTTTTATTTTTTTTATTTTACATATAATGTTGCTTCTTCCATTTCATGCCTTGTCTCTAATCTTAGCACAGCCTAATCTTAGTTATAGAAAACGGTAATATTAATAGTTAATGTTTATCATTCATTGACATATGACTTTGACAAATATTACTGTCATTTTGTGTACATAGAGTGTATACCAAACGAAATTTCGTTTAGTACTGCTTTCCAGATAGTACATTAACATTTCCATTCCATAAAGTGCAGCAGTGATCAAATATAAACTGTGGGAGGAAAAAAATGATGCTGCAAAATCTAATAAGTGGACCAAATATGGTCTAATAAGTGGTTCCTAAGAACATGATCATATAAGAATATATGATCATGTTCTTAGGAACCACTTATTAGACCATTCAGGAACCCTTTTGTGTTTTTTTTTTGTTTTTTTTGTTGCTTTTTTTTGTGTGTCTGCATTGTATTTGCTACGAAACAGAATTAAATGAGGCAGGCGACATATCAGTTTTGGTGAAACTATCATCAGACTTTTTCCTTTTTGAAATATATATGTTTAGAAATCCTTAAGAAAGTGAAGGTAGATTACAAGTTAAAGCAACCCAAGACAATACACACACATAAAAAAAGAGCTCAAAACAAACTTGTACATCTTATATTGTTTTTGTCTTTAAATGTACCTGAAAACTGGCTCTGTGCAGACAGGTAAACATTGAAAATGTGAAGGCCCCGAAGTTGTTTACCAATAATTTAATATTTACAGTGTAATGCTGACATTGGGTGTTGAGATTAACAGTATATTTCTTTGTAGATGACAAGCCCAGTAATCCGGATTGTCAACCCAGATGCGCCTACAGACCGACAACAGGCCACACTGGTGGCCACCAAAGAGGCTCGTCAGTTTCGTGACAGACAGCGAAGCTTCTCGACCCCCCCCCATGGAGCTCCTGAACAGCCCG
>NW_015150597.1:340073-342167 GCF_000732505.1 Cyprinodon variegatus
GTTCAGTAGTTTCCCAATGCCGTTTCTTGTATGCCTGAAGTTCTGTAACTAAACGGCTTTAAATGAGCAAATATGGATGGTTTCATTTGACAAAAGAAGCAGAAGTCAAATTTCATACAACAATGAACAGAATTAAAGCATGAAACGGATCTAACATTTCTGTGTTTCTCTTTGGACAGGAAGATGTCTGTGGTCCCAGCCCCCTTCCTGGGTATCAGCAGCTGGAGAAATTCTGTTCGGTGCTGATCGACGTCGGTCTGACTGACGAAAAGCTGTCGCTCAGCACCCAGCAGAGAAACAGCATCCTGGAGGCATAGAATGAAGTGGAGGAGCTGGGATCCCTCTGCCAAAAATAAACGTGAAATCAGTTCGGGACTTCATACAGCAGCAGGAGCGGATCCTCAACAAAAATGCCACCCTGCAGCCCTCCTCCATCATCCATTAACTGCAGTCCATTTCCTCAGCAGACCTTCCTCCAGCACCTCATCAGCCTGCTGTCCTCCCTACACCAGCCTACCCACAGATAACATATGAGCCCACACCCAGCACAGCAGGAACTAAAAATCTAAAAGGCAGGACCGGTTTAATAATGCCCACCAACCCCCCTTCACAGCAGACTCCACATATTGATAAACCTGTCACCTCAACCAGCTCCACACCTTTACCTGGGCCTTCTCCATCTTCCTCCTGCTCCTCTGTAGCCTCCTCCTCCACAGCCTCTGACATGGCAGGCCCCTCCACGCACCACACTACCGCTGCCCAGCAGGTGATCCCTGATGTCTCTTCAGCTGGCACAGCTAAAGAGCCAAACTGGTCAAGAGCCACGCTGTACAAGCGGAAGTTAAAGGAAGATCTCACAGTAATCGGATTGAAGATGCACAAAGTGGACAAGTTGCCCCTTACAGGGCCATAAAAAATATAAAAAGAAGTCATTCTGCCCAATAAAGATGATGTCGTCATCTAAAGGTCTGGATCCCAGAGTATATGACAGTTATGAACATTTTATCTCTGTTGTGGATGAGCTAGAGCACTGACTTTGGGTAATTAGTTTGCAGTATATTAGTATTTTAATGTATATAGTTTTTATTGTTCAATTTCAGACATGTTTAAAGTAGTATTTATGCTTAATCTTTGTAAATATTTCACAAACCATTTTATTATTACTTTTGTTTATTTTTATACTATTTCAAGCAAATTTACATAGTTCTTTATTGTAAATATTTCCTGACTTATTTAATAGTACGTTCCCTGTATTTATTTACATGCCTTTTATACTTTAAACATATTTTTTGATACTACTTAAAGCTGCTGCCCTGTATATTTCCCTTGTTGTATGCATCAGGCTTTGATGTTTCGTTATGTTATATAATGTTAAAGCTCTGGTAAAGAGTGGAATTGTTTTGAAAACACTGTTTAATAAAGTCATTCATTGATAAAGGAACAGTTTCTGGAATATATGTGTATATATATATATATATATAAAACATAACACTTTAACATTGAAACAACAAAAATTCATTTCATTTATAGTCTTTAATAGCAAAATAATGCAGAAGTTTGATTTGGATACCATCATTTTATTTATTGCTCTTATACTACAAGTACATGTGAACGAGGCACATTCTTAGAAAATTGCATGAGGTAATATTTGATAACTTATTAAATATGGAAGAGCAGAGTAACTAGTGAAAAAATGCAAAGGTCTCTGTAGGCCGTCTGATGACAGTCCTGCTGACTATGATCCTCAGTCAAAAACAGAGACCAAACTGTTACAACAGGCAAATTTGAACCACAAGGAATTAAATAAACATTAAAATTTGTTTTAAAATACATAAATGTGTCCTTTCTCCACTGAATTAACAGATTAAAATGTCTCAGACAGGAATCCTCAAACTTAGACCATTATTTTTCCAGAGTGAGTGAGAACTTTCATCTCGGCGACGTAGATGCATGAAAGGATTAGCAGTCAAGTCTGTGAAAACACAGAAACCTCAGTCAGTTAAACTATTAGTGGTAGTTTACAGCAAAACCTTTAGGATCTCAAAATCTGCCTCCAATCCTGCAAGTTGAAGACATTTCTCTCTTTCAATAGGC
>NW_015150597.1:342347-370870 GCF_000732505.1 Cyprinodon variegatus
TCTGATTTATGTCCCTGGGGGCACCTTATAAGATAAAGCCTGCTGGCTGCCATCCTACACCATGAGGATATCTGTAATAGCCTACCTGTGGAAGATTTTCCCAAATAAGGAGTTGTAGTTTTAGCTCAACAATATATTAGAGTCCTGATTTTTTTCTTGTATTAAGCTTATTTTAAAGCCTTTAAAAAATGTTGGTATTTTTGTATTTCAATTGTAAAACTTATTTAAAGTGAAATCCCTTTAATCATTTTGCAGACGTCCCTGCTCCTTTGAGGAGCTGTGAGCATAGAGGTCAGTGCGCCGCGCTTTGGCGCGCTGCCTAGAGGAAACTTTCCGCTTAAGAGTAATTGATCCGCCAAAACCCAATCTGAAATATACTTTTCTAACTTTTTCCGAGGTTTAACAGAACCAAACACCAATAAAAGGCTTTTTAATCTGATCTGAACTGTTAAAACTTATCTTAAGGGTTGTCAAAAGAAGGAAGAAATAGTCAGAAATTGGTTTAATCATGCAGAAAAGCGGCCTAGAAATAGCGAAATGGAATTTAAACTTTCCAGCGTTTTATTTAAATAGCACGGCACATTTAAATACGCAGAAGAAATGTTTAGTTTTAACCTCCGTGAAAAAGCGTCAGTGTTTTCTATGCGTCAGCTGGAGACAAGAGGACGGAAAACTGCAGGAGGAGCCAAAAATGGCGACGCTAAAGCGCTACCGAACTCAGATACCAGGCCCGAATCGGAATAGGATGTTTTGATATTAAACAAAACAACCTAAAAACAATAAATATAAGTAAATTCTCACCAATGAGATTTTTCCATTAAATAATTTAGCTTACTTTGAGCTAATAGTCGCAATGAGCGCCCCAGGTGAGGACTTCTCCACTTAGGGGTCCAATAATGATGGACCCCTAAGTGTCACCCACAAGTGGGTTGCCAGATCTGCTCAATAAATCAGTGCATTCTTATTCAACTTGATTTATTTGGGGTTTTTTTAAAGCCTTTTCTGCTGTCAGAATTACCTTTTAGATAATTTTTGAAAGGTAGGGTCATATAAGATGTTTTTTCTAAGCAGTTGTTCCAACATTTCTCTACTAAAAAGGTTTTAATTACTCTAATCTTATATTCTAACCTTAAGTGTTGTCTTTATTAGCATTGGACAGAAAACATGACATTAAAAGTGTAAAAACACAAGTCTGTGTTTAATTGATTTATAATGTTTTTAACTGAACAAATCTACTGAAAATAACTGAACTTTTTAATAATAAATTAGACCATTTATTATGAATGTGTATATTTGAGCAACTAAACTGTGTCATATATGTTTATCTGTGTCTACCTGGCTGGGATCACATGCAGCTTTCTTATTCAACACAAGTTTTTGTCTTAGACACATGAAGGTTCTTGGAGGGACTGTTCTGCATGCAGAAACCCTCCACACTGAATGGAAGAGGAGATGAACATGCATGCCAGACCCTCCCTGCTTTTAAAACAGGTTCCTAAGAGGTTTTGCAAGAGCTGAGAAGAACGTTTTAATTTTGTTTTCTTTTTGGGAAGATCATTTTTAAATATTTTATAATAGCACCCTGAAGAGGGCAAACAGCACATATCATGGCCTCATATAAAGCTTAACCTGAACCTAACTCATTTTCAATCTCTTTGCAGATGTTTCTAACAATATTTTTCATGTTTTCATTGTCTTTAAAGATAAAAACTTCTATTTCAACTACCTCCTTTCCTTATATTTTATACAAGACCTGCCTCATCTCTTTGGACATCAGGAGTCCATCTCTTCTCTTTAAGCATTTTAAAACTGCACCCGTTTTGAAAAATGCCAAATGTTCTTCTAGTTCTTTGTTGTTAGAAACTTAGATACATATTTAATGGTTAATTAAATAAGTAAGAACTATTAAATTGTTTTTGCATTAAGGATAAAAAAACTATATTTATTTAATGCATGGATCTTAAGTAATATTTAATAGTTTTTTTTATTATAATTATAATTAAATTAATGTACGATTAGAGATCTTTCCAGTTTTTAATTTATGAAATATGCAGCTCATTTGGCTTTCCATACTTGCTCCTGTCACATTTTAACCCATTTATATATTTTTACTTGTGTGATTTTTTCTTGTGTGACATTTTTAAACTGGACCACAAAATGTTCTCGTCAAAATCTTTCTTAGCTGCTGTCTGACTGTGTTTGGAGGGGCATATTCAGGTTCTGTATTTTCCCATCTCCACCTGCAGTGCAGCCAGTCTCATGTATATCAGCTTTACAAACTTCAGAAAAACTCTGACAACGGCATAATCAAGAAAGAATGGCTGCTCAGGGTGATTCCCACTACTGCAGTGGATAATCGAAAGAAAGTAATAATAGGAAAAGATTTTATGAAACTTAAGAATAAAGCTCTAGTTTCCTTAAAAACATCTTAAAAAAATAATAATAATGCCCATTATTGTCCACCAAAGCATGTTTGTGTCAAATTTCAAACCTTTTTTCATTATATTTTTATTTTATTTTTTTAAGTAGATTTATTGAAAAATAAACGCTACCCTATATGGAATATGACCCTTGTACTTTTACACCCAGGCTTTTAACTAAAAAATAAATATGAAAGAGATGGAAGACTGGAAAAATGCTATAAAAGATCTAAAAATAGGTAGAATGATAATGAAGAAACAGCATAGATGGTTGGGTGAGGGGTGAAAAATAGGTATCAGATTGACTTAGGATAGATGAATAAACATGAATAGATAGAGGAATAAATCAAAGAATATATGGTGGCATGAATACTGTAGATTGCTGAATGGATTATGAAAAAACAATTGATGAATTCATATATGGATAGATAAGCATATCTTTAAATAGAAGAACAGATTAATAGGTAAGTTTTTTAGACAAAGAAATGTAGATATCCCTTCATCACTTTCATGCTGTGTAAGAATCCTTGGTTGCCTAAAGTTGCTGCATTTTAACTACCGTAATAAAACATAAAGCAGACAAACTTATCTTTAAAATTTCAGCTGTTATCTTGGCAGGTTTAAAAAATATTAACAAAGAAAGAAAACATCTTCACAGACTTTAATCCTAATCTCAAAAAGTTTGATCCACTCATTCATCCATCTAATCATCTCGGCATGTTACAAATACCTATAAGGCCATCATTGTATTGTATTTTCACTTTAATAAATGCTCTGAAAAGAAAAAATAACCAAGCAGAAACCATAGAGTATGCCGCAGTCATTGAGTGACAACATGATTTATTACAATCAACTAGAACAAAACATCTTAATCCACAAGAGAATCTCAAAAAGACAAGCGAAAATATTGTAACAATCCCATAAGACAGGCTAATTGGACTGCAATAGGAAAACCAAAACTTCTTTTATCCCAGGAAGTCTTCATTGTAGACCACTTGGTTTCTCTTATCCCTGTAGGAGCCTTTGGTGCTGTTCTGCACAGCTGTAAACATAAATACATAGAGAAAAGATGGTAAATCTTCAGAAACAAGCTCTGTGCGGTTGATGTCCAAATGAACAACGAGATCAGATCTGGGCTTACCAAGGGAGGCCCAAACCGATTTGCCGGTGGCGGCATCCAGCATAGGCTGCTTCCTGGCGATGCTGACTTTAATGTGAACGTCTCCCACCATGGCTCCATTCAGCTATTGGAGAAAAAACAAAAGGATAAAGGTAACGTGGGGGTTTCTAAAAGAGGCAAAACTGACAGAGAGATAGAAAACAGTTAAACTGGAGACAAAGATTAAAAGTCTCAAAGTCCCATTGTTATATCTATTTTAAGTATTTTCAGATAAGGAACTTTGAAAAATTATGCCTTTGTAAAACCTGCTAATAATAAAAGACTAAAAATGCAAATCCAGATATAACAGCTCTAATGTTTAAGAACCTTTTTTTGTATGAAAGTTTCACAAAACACAGTCGCCTAAAACACAAGTGTCCTTTTAAACCAATTAGGAGATGGACTGAGAATAAGTGGAAAATCAGCTAAAGGCTACAAAAACCTATCAAAATATGACCATACCAACCTCAGTTACAGCCTGGTCTGCAGACTCCATCTTCTCAAACGTAATGAATGCACAACTACACAGAGAAAAGAAAAAAAAAACACAAACGAGTCTATGACTAAGTAATGATGATAAACAAGTTTGAAGAATATTAGGTGAAAATCAATAGTTTAATAGTTTACATACTTGCGTGGGTTGTCCATAGAGAGGTCAATGATGTTCCCATGCTGGGAGAAGGCAGAGCGCAGGCTGTCCTCCACCAGACCAGAGCCATAAACATAGACAGTGTTTCCCTTCCGCAAACCTCTGCGCTCTGGGTACGAGTCTGATCCTAAGAGTTAAAAAAAAGGTGCCATTCAGTGAATAAGAACCATACATTGAGTTCATAAAGTTCATAAAGGAGACATACCTCAAATAAAGCGGGTTTTATTTCATGTAAAGCACTTTAAATAGGTTCTATAAAGAATTGTGCTCTAAAATTATACACACCTTGCCTAAGATGCTAAGACACTAGAATGTAAACCATTCAACAGCCTTGAAAGGCAACTTACTTCTGAAAGGGATGTCTCTTTCTCTTTCCCGATCCCTCTCCTGGTCTCTATCTCTTTCTCTGCTTCGATCTCTGTGTCTTTCTCTTTCCCTGTCCCTATCTCTTTCTCGACCTCTTTCCCGGTCTCGATCACGATCCCGATCCCTGTCTCTGTCTCTCTCCCACTCCCTGTCCATGTCTCTTTCTCTCTCTCGGTCCATATCATGGCTGGATGACATGCTTCCTCCTTCATCTTCATCCCGGTATCGGTCGCTTGAACTTACAAAACTGCAGGGATGCATTAAGATGTACTGTTAGAACCATAGGGGACACTTGGATGCTAAATTAACTGTATATAGTGGTTTGGATCATTACCTCTCATACAGAGACTTCCTTTGGGCTCTCTTTCCAGACTAGAACAAATGACACAAAGAAACTTCAGAAAAGAGAGCATATAATTCCTCTAAAAATATAAACCCTTGAGAGAAAGCCCTATAAAGATTACAGAACAACGGTTAAACAAAACAAATGGATAATATTCTGTTTATACCTCAGGTTGATCATCATCTGTAGAGAAACTCCTCTGGAAGGGTAAGAAAGCTGGAGCTGGGCCTTTTTCTGGATCCTGATGAAGTTTAAAAATAAAATCAAAATGAGAAAAAATAAAAAGCCAACCAGAAATAACAGTAATGTGGGATATAATGATGATAATCAACTTTACATGACAATAACATTTGACTTCTGTATTTAACCCAATTTCTTAGGGAGCAATCTGGAGCTAAGGGCCTTGCTCAGGGACCAACAGGCACTGGGATTTGAACTGGGTACTTTCCATATAATATCACCTTAATCAAAACCAATCAATTAGCTGATGACAAGAATATGATACACATGATGGCTCATTTATTATTTAGGCAGTGATAAACTATTAACCCTAACAGATTTAAGGTTTTTTCCGCCCTAAACAGCAACTACTATTGAGTGTTGTACAATCCTTTGCCTTATGAAGCAAAATTATTCTTGATTATACTATTCGGGTTTTTATATACATTTACATTGTTCCACTTGGCAAATTTTGGTTTGGATGGTAAAAAAAAAACAAAACAAAACTTTTTATTTGAAATGCATATTTTCCTTTTACAGAGGTTACTTTGGTCTATTTTTTTTGATGATCTAAAAGTGCTACAAAAAAGGACATTGATAGAAGAAATTTGTAAGGCGAGAACACTTCACTACACTGAATTTAATGACACACTACCTTAAGTTTGATCTCTAGCATTCGAGAACGTTTGAAGCCGGAGTTCTTGGTCTCTGACTTGATGGCACTGATGGCTCCTGACTTGATGAGCATTTTAGCTTGCTCTGTTGCTGTTGCTGTATCAACAACAGGTTGATCTGACAGCGCTGTAAAAAGAAATAAAAAAATAAGGCAGCAAATAAAATAAAAATTGAATAACTGTTTAAATTGAATGATTAAACAAATATTTGTGTATTTTCTTTGTTTTATATCTATGAAAATTAATGATCATACAATCAATGAAATGATTGATTTTTTGTGGTATATTTATGTAAATAATTTAGAGATAAAAGTAAATTATTTGACAAAGTGGTTAAGTAAGTGTTTAAGGCTGATTAGTTCCCCTTCAAACTGGATTAGCAGATATGCTACTGCTATAACATTCCATCATCCCATCATGGTGTCTTGCACTAAACACAGTGTCAGGGGAACTCTCCTCCTTTATTATGCATAATAGGGTGAAGCAATGCATTCTTTATGCACCTGCCAAAACTATACAAGACTGAAAAATCAACATCTAGATTCAGGCGCACTTTTATTATCAATTATGCTCTGGATCCGGTGTAAATTGTACACTACAGAAGTAGCTGGATAATTCTAGAATTATTAGAAATTGTAATTAAACAGTTTGACAGAAATGTATTTTTTTTTCTTTCCCATTAGTCAATTCTATCTTTAATTTGAATCACAAAGTAGGTTAATTACAGTAGAGTCAGTCAGAGTTTAAAACTGTGTTGACTCTTAGATATTTTTTTAAGTGTATTTAGGTCCCTACTTAGTGTGGATAAAATTATTTTTGTAATATTGCATGGTCTGACAAATACAACTATCATTGCAGTTCAAACTATTTCTACTAAAAGGTTGAAAAAAAATGCCTTTTATCGGTTTTGCTAACTGTGATGAATCTCAAAGAATATAAGATGCAACAAACGTCTTGAATGTCTTCTTAAAAGGACATGACAAACAACGACAAAATCGTAATGATACAAAACAACAGCCATCTAATCAGTTCAAAAGCTTGTGAAAATAATATACATTCATAATTAAAATATTTTCTCTAAAAACAACATTGAATACATTTTTTTTGCAAATATTTACAGATGTAGCATTTCTTTTCTCATTATTATTATCATATGTATTAATTAAGGAAACTCCATTCAAACGACTTTACTTACTTCGTTTCAAGCCGCTCTGGTTTGTTTGGTTAGTTGAACTTTGCTTCTTCAAAGCAAGAAGTGCCTTTTTCTAAAATGAAAGAATACAGTACAAATTAGTAGCTGTTGAATGGTGGGGAAACAATTGACCCCTTTAGGAAGTGTCAAATATAACACATTTTAAAACTTTTACACTACACTCTCCCTACAGAGGTCAGAGGATTATTCTACTTATACTGATTTAGAATCTTATACAGCATTTATCAATGATTTTATTCACTGCAGCAAAATTAAATACACACCTGTGTCTTTAATCAACACTTATCGTGCTAACAGATCATCATGACATAAAATAAACCACGACCAGGTTACCTTTTTCTTTAGTTTCGCATACTTCTTCTGTAGAGCCTCCTCTTCCTCCGTCAGTGAGTTGGGAAACAGCACCATGACTGCAACAGCCGCACAACTAATAAGGTAAAAAAAATTAAATAAATAACAGAATGTTTATTTCTCTGCACTGTTAGCCGTTTACATTTACAACTAATTACAACAGATTAGCCGATTTACAGAGACTGCAAATAGAAAACGAAACACCAAACAGTATATATATATATATTTACTGATGGAGGCCAAAATATGAAGTTTTGTCTAAAACAGCTATAGCTATTTACTCATCACCTCTTCAAGTCAAGCGAGACAACACCGACGCTAGATTATGACGTAGGCAAATTCTTTATTTAAAAAAATGAAAACAAAATGGATAAATAAAGACTATAACACAAAATTTGTCCATACATTCAGTACGTATAACGAATTTATTGTATATTTTATTAAAAAAATTATTTAGCCATTTATTCCATCACGTTAGCTAAATCGGTTAGCTACTTCCGCTTTGTAGATTTGCACAACTTCCGCAGCGACAGCAGCGCACCGAGGAAGCTACATGGTGCTACAGGTTTCAGTCTATAAATGAGAGATAATGGACAGAATACGTACGTTGGGTGCTATTTGAAGTTAAGCATATTGTTTAAAGGATGTTGAATTACAATTGTTTGCGTAGCTAGTAAAGTTTTTCACTTAAATCACTGCTTCAGACAACACCAGATTATGATAATCAGAATCAACTTTACTGCTTGTAAAACGAGCCCTTTAGTGTTCCCTTATTGCATGGTTATTTGTAAGACAATATTATTTAGCAGTGATGTTAAAATATACTCTTAGTGTTTTGTTTTGTTTTTGCAGATGTCCCCCCTTTGGGTCCCATGGACCTGCCGCTGTCCCTGCTGGAGATGGGATGCTCAGGCAGATGTGAGCTGATAACACACCCGCTCCCTGGTCAGCCACTGGCCCCCCAGAGCACGGTCAGTAAGGAGCAGCTCTACTGTTTATACCTTTAGCTTGGTAAAAAATACTGCAGTCTAACAAAACACACATTGTTTCTACGGAAGAGGATTTAGGCCAATGAAAAAATAAAAAAAGTTAACTGATTATTAATTCTTATTTCAGTTTAATGTGGGGGAAAAGTCAGTATTCTGAGTTTCATCTCTGAATTCTGACTTTTTTCCTCGGAATTCTGACTGAATTCTGACAGCTAACAAACATGTCAGCATCAAGCTGTAGCCATGCCTGTTTTAGAGACTAAACTAGTTATCTTGTTTTAATGACCTTCTGCTCTTCCATTAATGAAATAGCATCACCAGGGAGTCCTCTGGCACTTAAAAAGTTGCCTAATTTCATCATTTTTTACCAATGTGTTACCGGCCCTCCCAAACAACTCATATCTTTGTCAATGAAGCTGAATGCTCCCACATCTCTTCTTTCATGGTGCCCATCTACACTAAGATCCAAAATTCTGACATTAAAACCAGAATTCTGAGAAAAAAAGTCAGAATTCTGAGAAAAAAAGTCAGAATTCTGAGAAAAAAAGTCAGAATTCTGAGAAAAAAAGTCAGAATTCTGAGATTAAAGTCAGAATTGTGACTTTTTTTCTCATATTATACTGAAATGAAATTTAAAAATCAGTTAACTTTTTTTGTTTTTTCAGTAGCCCTAATCCTCTTCTGTATTGTTCTTTGTTTGTATTGTTGTCATTAACAATTTTCCTTAATCATCCATTACAAAAATTCCCACCCCTGCTATTCTCAAAAGAAAGGTTTGTTGCATGATAAAAACATGCAAAAAACTTACCGTAACATGATTTGTGACTTCATACAATATCACTGATTCGGGGCCGCACAATTGCAGCCCACTGCTCCCCCAAGGGGATGGGTTAATTGCAGAGAATTCATTTCGTTGCTCTGTACTTGTGACAGTGGAATGACAATAAAGTTGAATTCTATTCTATTCTATAATCCAAAATAAATTTTACTGATTTGTTTCTGGTTGTCATAATTCTTTTTAGAATTTAATTCCCTAATAAACATAGCAAGAAGTAGTCTGTCTAATGTACTGCTTTTTAATTAGTATTTTGTTTGGCAGATGTCACCCTCTTTCCTCCAGATGCATTTGTATTGATTAAAAAATAGAAAAATCAGGGCTTAATTTCCCATCCTATCATGTCCTCCACAGCTTCCTCATGGGCTTCCTCCCACCAACCTGAGCCTAGAGAGAGAAGTGGAGAAACAGTTTTTGCAAGACCCAGCCTGGCTGCCCATCCATGACACAGACTTTGCCTTTCAGAAGTTTCTCAAGTACTCTTCACATTCTTCACCTTTTTTAAAAGGGCATTAAGTTCACATAGAATGTATAATTTCATAAACAAAAGAACTAAGATCAGATTGTGTGATTACTGTCAAATTTAGTAGATTACATGTTGAAGAAAACTTGATATTTTTGTTGTCGACTCCAGAGTGACTGAAAGGAAGGTTGATGTCGACTCCTTACTTAGCAGCAATCCATCTCCACTTCACTCTGGGCTCTCAGTGGTCAGAGATCCGACCACAGGGATGCTGCTGGACTTCACAGAGGTATCATCTTCTCAATTTTACCTTTTTTGTTAAAAACCTATACATTGGAGCCCCAGAAAGGTTGCTTGTTAGTCTGAAATTTTTATCTAAAAAGTCTGCATGAGTACCATGTCTTTTTTCAGTTATGTCTTTTTTTGCTTATTGCAATAGCTTTAAGTCTAATTTGGATGCTTTATTTTTAGGTTTTATTAGAAAACACTGGTCTGTCAGCCAAAAACTCACTGTCACTACAGCGTCAGCCTGGACCTCCATCAGAAAGCCTTCGGGGAAGCAACACTAACTATCCCTTCCTTCCTGGTGAGATATGAAATGTTATAGCATCCTCTGCTGTCATTTGCTGGTAGTCTCATCTAAAGTTTTTAAACATCTCTAATCTCTTTAGAAGTCCATTAAAATTGTCTAAATTTTTTTGTCATCGGGAGCATTGGTACATTTCTCTGTGACGGTGCTTCCCCTAGAGGTGGGGGAAGAGAAAGATGTGTCTTGGCCATTTTCTGGTCCTCGCTTTTTGTCTTTTTTTTTAAGCAGGAGTGGGTTTTGGATTTAGATCTGAATTAGTTTTATGTGAGGCCATTAAAAATTTATCAAAGCCACCTAATTTTAAGTTAGATTAGATAGTAGAGGGGAATGTCTTAAAAAAGGGAGTAATCTCAGAAATTTATAAATTCCTGTTATAAAGGTCCTACAACAATTCCGTCTTAAAATTAGAAGCATAGAAGATATACTTGGACACAGATTTGTCACTAAAGGAATTGGAATTGATTTGTCATAAAGCAAATAAGCAAACTATTAATTCCAGTTTGAGATTATTGCAATGCAATTGGTTTATGCATGTTTATGACACCCCTGTGAAATTACAGAAATATAATCCAAACATCCCAGATACTTGTACAAAATGTGAAGAAGAAAAAATCTGATTTTTTCATTGCATTGGGGAATGCAGGGAAATAAAAGAAATTCTGGGTTGCAATTGGGGCTGCAGCTAATGATTATTTTTCCAATCAATTAATCTGTCAGTTATTTTTTCTGATATAACAATTAATAATCGGATAGCCAAAGGTTCCTTAAAGAAAATTTTTTACAAAATTAAACCAGGTGAAACTAAAAAAAAATTCCACTTGAGGAGTTCTGGATGGAGCATATTGGTGAATTTTTTTTAATATAATTTATTTTTGATTTTGAATTCTAAATGGTTATGTTTCGTACAATCTTAATAAAATGACTGCTTTAAGTGTGTCACTCTGTTAGCTAAAGGCATATTTTAGAATCTCTATACTCCAGCTAACGATTACTAAATTAGTTGACTATTAATTCAATAATCGATTAATCACGATGAATCCGGTTAATTGTTTCAGCCCTAGCTGGAATAAACAAAACTGAAATAGATCATAAAGAAAACGTTTACAGTGGAGCCCTCCTTTATAATTTTAGTTCTGCATCCTAAACCCTTAAAATTTACGGATTGGGTTACACAAGATGTTTACTGTACTTCCTCTAGAAATAATTATGTACCTACTAAAAAGGAAAAAGGGCAAGTTTGAAAGTAATTGGACCTTTCATACTTTCTCCTGAAAGGACAGATAAATGGAAGATGAATAAGAAGAGCTATGTGTTGTTTGTTGTACAATTAGACACTCTGTACATTCATAAATCCCTTGTATATTTATGTTGGTGAATATTTTTTAATTATTTTTTCTTTAAATTAGTGCTTGAGAGGATGCTCACTTGTTTTTGTAATTGAAAATATAAAATGCAAATAAACATAATGTTGGAAATAAATAAAAATACAATTGGAGAAAAGGATTTTAAAATGCAAGGTGAAGCAAAATTAAAATAAAAGAAGAAATACTTCTTAAAATGTGTGATTAGGAAAGTTATTTATAATCAGACTTATGCATATTGTTTTTTAAATCTTCATTTAGAAATAGGATTTGAAAATACTGTTTCAAATTCCAGCATTTAATAATGGATTATGGTATCGCAAATTAAAATTCCCCGTTGAAATGTAATTTAGGGGAGTGGGGACCTAGTGGTTAGGGCATAGGGCTTTGAATCCTGAGGTTGTGAGTTCGAAACCCACTCCCACAGACTGCCATTCTGGCTCTCTGAGCCCTTAACCCCAGATTGTTCTCCGGGAGCCACACAGTGGCAGGGGCATCCCCAAAGGGGATGGGTTAAATGCAGAGTTATTTTCTCCATTGTGAGATCAATAAAGTAAAAAATGTTATTTGATTAAACTGTAGAATTTGAAAATGCTAATGAAATTAGATTTCAAATTGCATGATTTAAATTATACATTTGAAATGGCTGTTTTTCTTTTTCAGTGACTCTCTAGGTCCTCCATAGTCTGGATCCTTTGAAGCACGTTAATAAGAAAAAAGGAATGATGCATTTCTGTTTCATGTCTTTAAACCAACGTTTGTGGTCTTTTCACAGGAGGGATGGAGGAGCTCACTCTGGACCAAATCAAGACAAGATCTGAACAGGAGGAGGAAATTGACTTTGAGAACAGTGATGCATTTTTATTTTATTCTGTCTTGAAATCAAAAACGTGAAAATAAGCACCACAAATATCAGTTATTCATAATTTTAATTTCCTCAGATTTACTGAAAGTCCCTCCTGGACTCAAAGCTGGCATGGATTTTACTGAAAAAGGTTTGCTCCCCAACTTTTTAGCATAAGTAAATGTACTCTTAAGTAATGACTTATTTAACATTTTTTTCCTGCTTTAACTGTTTTATAAAGGAGCCACCATAACAAAATCAGAGGTGAACCTCATGTCTCTGCTGTCCACGCTGGAGGACATTCCTGATCTCCAGGCAGAAGCAGAGCAGAAAGAGGATAGCAAAGCAGGAGAAGAGACCATCAAATTAGCAAGGACCAACAGTCTGGAAGATCTGGGCATTAAGGTATTACATTTGATTATAGAGCTCCTCTTCATATAACTTCTACTACTACATAAACTGCTCCCTCTCCTACTCAGAGGTATGGGCATCTATATTTTTTTTAGTTAATGTCCAATGTTTAATAAAGATTATTAAATATGAAATAATTATTGTTAAAACCTTTTGCAGCGACGCTAATACTGCTAGTAGAACTAGCAATAGGATAATATCAGTAACTAGAATTGGAAGCAATTATGAACAGGTTCCAAACCTGTCCCAGAGAGTCATTGTTTTTTTTTCAGATTTCTTGTGTAACGTTTTTCTAAAGGAGCAGTTTCCCTAAAAACTCTTAACTTATGAAAAGTTTAAACTGTAACTTATTCATAAAATCAATGCATAATATCACATACTGTTAATCTCCATAGATTGTGGGATTTTTCAAATAGAAAGAGTCATTTCAGTGGTACTTAGCTAAATATATTCGCCTAAAAAAAGGATTCTGCATCAAGAAATTTCAGTTATTTTCTTCACTTTATTTTAAAAGACATAAGAAAATAAATACAAAAATAAACTAAAAGAAAATATTTGTTCTCTTTAAAACAAGCCATTTCCCTTTTGAGCTGTACGATGCAAAAAATGTAATCTTACCAAGTGAATTTTTTTTTTTTTTATAAAACTGCATTTTTTCTTGAACTGAGCAGGTAAGTGAAACATTGCCAATGAAAAAAGACAATTTACATTTAAAATAAGAAAAAACAGAAGTCTCTTCTTTCAAGTGTATAATATCTAGTTATCTTAATTTAAGGGTAGAAATACTCATTCCATTGGCAGATCATCTTATTTACCTAGTCAAATTAAGGGTAAATAAACTTATTTTGATAAAAGTCTACTCATTTTTGGATAGTTGTTACTGTGAATTTTTCTAGAAATAGAAAATATTACCTTTTTTTTTTTACCTGACACTTTAAGCCTTTAAATGTAAAGCTTTTAATTATCTCAATTTAAGATTTGTTTTTTGTTATGACCATATTTAGGATGTAGAGTCCTCCCCTTCTCCCAAAGAGGCAGGAAAAGAGGACAAATCGAAACCAAAAGAGAACCCGGAGGAAAAAAAGAAATGGGCCATCCCTGTGGATATATCATCACCCTGCGAGGATTTCTACAAACGCATCCCAAACCCAGCGTTCAAGGTGATGACTCCAGCATTCTTCCAGTTCGTCTGAAATATGTCTCTGTGCTTAATTATAACCTTGAAAGAGCGAGGTGTCTGACTCTCTGCCAACCTCTGCTTCAGTGGCCCTTTGAGTTGGATACTTTCCAGAAACAGGCTGTGCTGAGGCTGGAGGCCCACGACTCTGTGTTTGTAGCCGCTCACACGTCAGCAGGCAAAACGGTTGTAGCAGAGTACGCCATCGCTCTGTCCCAGAAACACATGACAAGGTGTGTAACAGTAACTTCATTAATAGCTGTCTCACGTGGTTATTTTATAGTAAAGGATATTTACTGATTAATAAAAGCCATTTGAAGGCCTTTTCTGAATATTTTAGTCTTCTGGGCTTTTTTAGGACTATCTATACATCTCCCATCAAAGCTCTGTCCAACCAGAAATTCAGAGACTTTAAAAACACTTTTGGGGATGTAGGACTCCTGACGGGAGATGTGCAGCTCAGTCCTGAGTCTTCCTGTCTCATCATGACTACAGAGATCCTCAGGTACCTGTTTTATCTTCATATTATATATATATTTATATATTTAATAATGCTAAATAAAATGTTGACATTAACTTCTCTTGTTGCCCTCTCTGAGGTCGATGCTCTACAACGGCTCAGAGGTCATCAGAGACTTGGAGTGGGTGATCTTCGATGAGGTCCACTATATTAATGATGCTGAGGTTAGGATATCTTCTTTTAACATATATATTTTTTTGGGGCTCACTTAAAAATAACAATTTTCTCGTCTTCTGTTTATGTTTCTCAGAGAGGGGTGGTTTGGGAGGAAGTACTGATCATGCTTCCTGATCACGTCAGCATCATTCTGCTTAGTGCCACGGTCCCCAATGCTGTGGAATTCAGCGAGTGGATCGGGTAACTGCTCAGAGCTAAATACGAAGAGATAGATCAAGTTACTGTTCTAAAAATCCTGACCTGAGTTGTTTGTGTTCTTTGTCACCAGTCGTATTAAGAAGAGGCATATTTATGTGATTAGCACAATGAAGCGCCCCGTTCCCTTGGAGCATTATCTGTACACTGGGAACAGCACAAAAACTCAGAAGGAGATGTTCCTGCTGGTAGATGCTGCAGGAAACTTCCTCACTAAAGGGTATGTCTCCATCCAGAGTTTATTCTTCACCTGCTGCTTCACTTTCTCTCAGTAAATAAGTCTGTGTTTCCCCTTTCAGCTACTACACAGCTGTCGATACAAAGAAGGAGCGAACTAGCAAACACGCTCAGTCGTTTGGCACCAAGAGCATCCCTCAGAACACCTCAGCCAGCCAGGTAATTATACGTCTCTTCTGTCGCTTCCATCCACCATCCAAATTGCCTGTTCTCACTTTTTTACCTGCATGTTTCCCTTCAGGACCGAGCGGTGTGGCTCACCCTGCTACACTTCCTGTCGCAGCGGCAGCAGACCCCAGTGGTGGCCTTCACGTTCTCTCGGACACGATGCGATGAGAACGCACGCTCTCTTGACTCCATGGACCTCACCACCTCCATAGAGAAAGCCGAGATCCACTCCTTCTTTCAGAAGAGCCTGAGTCGCCTTCGAGGTGGAGACAGGCAGCTGCCGCAGGTAACGTGCTGCAAAACAAAAACAACAGACCAATAAAATCTAATACAGAAACATGCTATGAGTGATGAACTATACAATTAACCTTATGTTGAAAGCTGGTTTGTCACGAGATCTGCGTTTTCAGTTTTACAACAAATCCATCTTGAAAAAGACTCCCGCTAATACGTCCATCTCGTAACAATCAGCGAGTCGGACCAATGACATGCCAGCAGTGTTTTTTGGGGCGGGACATGTAGGAACAATGACCTCCAAGAGTTTGTGGGACTTTCTCAATGGATGGACTGGACTCAGCATGGAACAGACAGGTTTTGGTTAACCAGCATTCCTGGATATAATATGACAATCCAACCTGGTAACCAGCCCATGTTGGATTTAAATATTTTATTGGTTCTGAGAGTCCAGATGTCTCATCCAAATTATTAAATATAACTTAGGGACAGGGAAAAATATGGTGAAGCATTTTAAATATAATATTTTGACAACTTCTGAATGTAGGAAGTTAATCCTCCTTATTGTAACCAGTCTAGATTTTCAGTGGATTAGAAAAAACAGATTTCTAATTCAAGTAAGTTGAAAGTGAATTAGATTAGGAAGGGAATTAAATTGGTATATTCTCAGTTTATTCTGCTCCAATTTATAGTTTTAGAAACTCAAGCCTGGTTTGACAGTGGTAGGTTAATTCTACCCTTTTTAACCCATCCAAGCAGCTATGGGTGCTCCTTTAACATCCCAGCAGAGCCACAGGCAGATCCCCATTTTTTACTCTCTGTATTCAACTCTTGTTAGCTTATTTAAATACATTTCTAAAATAACTGTAATGAAACAAGGAAAGGGAAAAAGTGGAAATTAGAAAAGGCACCTCATTCCCACTCTAAAGCATGACAGAGGTCCTGTAATGCTGTACCTCCAGTTATAGTGTTGGGAAATATTAAATGTAAAATAAAAAGAGTCGTCATTAAGACTTTCAGCAGGATGATTATACAAAACACTGGCCGGAATTATCATAGATATATTTAACTATGTAAATGAAGATTTTTAAAGCCTTCTCAGTTTCTTCATACAGTTGAGGACGTTCCTTCCTTTGCTGACTAGATGTTCCTGTATAGTAAAATAAAAATGTTAAGAGATATTCATACTTTGCTGTGTAGATCTTGCTCATGCGAGACCTTTTGAAGAGGGGCATCGCCGTCCACCATAGCGGGATCCTGCCAATCCTGAAGGAGGTCATCGAGATGCTTTTCTCCAAGGGCCTCGTAAAGGTGATGTTAGTTTTTTTGAATCAGAGCTACTGTTGAAGTTGCTGCGTTGTTAGCTGTAATCCCTCTCTAACGCCCTCCATCTGCCGTTCCTCTTCCCAGGTGCTGTTTGCCACGGAGACATTTGCAATGGGAGTGAACATGCCTGCCAGGACCGTGGTGTTTGACAGCATTAGGAAACACGACGGCACCGGCTTCAGGAATCTGCTGCCAGGTATGAAGCTCTCCTAGCTTTCTGTCTTTGGACAAATAGCAGAACTCTGATGGCTCTCCATGTTTGGATTTGCCCTGCAAGGTGAATATATTCAGATGGCGGGAAGAGCAGGGAGGAGAGGCCTGGACGCCACGGGCACAGTGATCATTTTGTGTAAATCGGGTGTTCATGATATGGCTGATCTGCACGCCATGATGATGGTGAGTCTTTTCATGGTTAAAAACATAGCAGCGGTTCATTTTTCATTAAAAACGGTTTTGCAGTCCGACTTATTGATGTAACATCGTTTTTAAATTAGCGGGATGCTTTAACTCTGTTATATCAGTATAAAACCCTGGAAACTTGGACTAGCATGTGACGACCCAGTTTCTGTAGTCATTTAAGCCCCATTTACACTACCCTCTGAAACTGTCCCAAGTTTAGACCCAGCTTGGATCAGTTAAGCGTGCCCAACTTGGTCCCTTACGACCTTTACACACTACGCTAGCACGGTTCCTTACCTCATATTGGTGGTAATTAAGGCGGGAATTAAGAAAACAAAAATGGCGGCGCCCATAACATACAGCAACTTATGTTCCTGGGTAGCATCCTCTGCCCATATTTCAAGGAAATCCTCGGTCTCTGCATCCTCACAGGTCGCACCACGCTCTTTTGATGCCATTTATTGTTAATATGCTGAGAAGAAGTTTGTGTTGTGAACAGGTGCAAAGATCTGTGACTTGCAAAGCCGAACACGCTGAAAAATCAGCTGAATGAGTCAGCTGACTCTAAATGCAGATGACACGGTCTACTCATTTGCTCCTTGTTATCATAGAACCGAGCCGAGCCCTGTTGAACTAGTACTAGATTTAGCGCGATTTGGTTGCGTTCCATTTACACTCAACACTTATCTTAGTTAGTGTTTGGACCGTTCTCAGCACATTTTCAAAAGGGTAGTGTAAAATGGGGCCTTAGTTTTTGCATAACTCTTATTGAATATTTGACCTCCCTCCATAATTGTATTTTTAACTGACTGCTTCTCCAACAAGAATTAATCCCCGGATGTTTTTCAAAACAATTATTGATGAAGCCAGTGCAGAGAGTTTGGGTCTTTTTATATATAGTAGGTCTAAAAGAGGTTTTCTATCCATTGTGCCTCTTCAATTACCGGTACTGAGTTCTTTGCTCGGTGGTCTGAATATTGTTCATTTCAATGAGCTGCTTTCTTACTACAGCCTATCAGGGTTTGTCTTGTTTAGGTAAAAAATATTTGTAAAAAATTCAGCAACACCTACAGGATAATTTAGGGTGTTATTTCAACATTAAAAACTGAGCTTAATTATTTTCACTTTCTGAACCTCTGCAACCATTTTCTTTCCATTCCATCTTGGAAATTTTTTATTTAAATCTATTAAAATGTAAAAGACTTTATTTGAGATAAGCATGTAAGAGGTGTTAAAGGATACAGAAAGACCAGATATTTCTGAAAAAGCCTCACGTCTTAGATCTATGCTGACCACTCTCTCTGTCTTTCAGGGAAAGCCAACCACCCTTCATTCCCAGTTCCGACTGACCTACACCATGATCCTAAATCTGCTGCGGGTCGAAGCTCTCAGAGTGACCGACATGATGAGGAGGAGCTTCTCTGAGAGCCACAGAGACACTCAGGTAATACTTCTTAAAGGAGGGTGACTAAAGGAGAAACTTTACTCTGAGGGTTACAAATCCTGACAGAAAATCACTGAGCATCAAACAGTGAAACACCTGTTGCAGCATTTTGTCTTGTTTTTAATCATGAACACTGAATGTCTTTCCTCTTCCTGCTGCTGTAGGCACACGAGAAGAGAATCAGTCAGCTGAAGCAGATGTTGGCATCTCTTCCTCCTCAAGAGACAGAGGGCCAACTCTCTGACATTTTGCCTTACTACCACACAGTGACCGAGCTGCAGAACACCAGGGAAGCCCTGCAGGTAACCCCAAACACAGTAAAGACCCAGTGCTCACATTGAATTCATTTACATTCATATCCACCACATTTACTCAGATTTTAGTGTGAAGTCAGAAACTAAATCACTGTTCACCTCCGGAGAGAATCTACTTCTATTTGGATTCAATCGATGGCGGTGCAAACGGTCGTCATTCAGAAAAAGACATGCACATGTGCTCGCTTTGCCTTTAAAGTGTAGTAAAGGAAAACATGTACTGTGCCGTTGCTGTGGTGAGCATTCCACACCAAACTAGTGCTAGATTGTTTCCTGACCATGAGGAGGTTAAAGATGCACCTGTTCGTTTTTAATCAGCATTGTGCTGGAGGGTGATGGGTTTCCCTGGATGAAACAGCAGTAGAGAGTGAGGGCTAGAAATGGTCGGAGCAATGACCTCAAAGGCATCAATTTAACTCACTAATAACAGCTTGTTAGTATTCACCCTTTAATTTTTCTCTAGGTTTTACTTGCATGCCCACTGCTGGTTTTTGCACAGTTTTTTTCTTGGTCACTTATATAACATGCTGCTGTCATTTTTGCACATATCTGGTCTTTATTATTGATTATTATTATTATTCATTATTTATTCTCTAGATGCACAGTAGTTATGTTGTAGAAACACTGTACAGGCCTGTATTTTAATTTGTTTATTTTCTTAACTCTGTCACTTATTCTGTTATTTTTTAAGGTCTAAGGTTGTGTGACCACTTTTTATAATCTTTTGCTGCTGTAACACCACAGTTTCCCCATTGTAGGACAATAAATGGATTTTCTATTCTACTCTAAATCCTACTAGACTCTCAACAAGTGCCACCTTGTGTTTAGATATCGTAACTCCAGAGCAGGGAGTCTTAATTTTAACCTATCTGTTAGGTTTTTGTTTTGTTTTTTTTCTTTTAAAGTTCTAGTTTTCTTACTATTACTTACTGTTTAGATGTGGACTTTGCTACAGTTAATATGTTTTACATATATCTTGTTAGGAATTGTTTTGTTTGAATTTGTTTTTTATAATATTGTAACCTTTTGCTACCTTTTAGCAACCTCTTTAACAATAGTGTTTTTTTCTGTTACCATTTATTTGATGGTTACATTCTACTTGAAATAAATTAAAGAAAACCTTGCTTTAGGAATTTAAATCTTTTTCTTAAACCATGATCCACACGATGAGGTAATTTTCTGTCCTTCCTTTAGGCATCTCTTTATACCATTATTGTTCATATGAAGCCGACTTTGTTGACGCCAAGCTCAGCTTCTTATTTCTCTGCCATTTTGATTTCAGCAAGCCATCCTGGAGTCTGTGAACGGACTGAAAGCTCTCTCTGTCGGTCGAGTTGTTATTGTCAACAACAAGCAGCATCTCAATGCTCTGGGAGTTATTCTACAGGTAGGGGTGCCGACCAGTCTCTTCTAAAACAGATCCAGGACTCAGTTATTTGTTTTGCTTAATAATTGAAACACATTACTTCATTTCCTATTTTTCCTATCATGAAAACTACAGATCTGTATGATTATATAGCAATGATTATTAGCTAAATCCCACTTCTTTAATTTACTGGTTTCTTCAAGAAGCTTATTTGATAGCAGTAGTAGTGTTTGGGGGGCTTAGAGTGCAGTGACATGTAGTTACAGCCATGCATAGGTATTTTATTTGTGCTTTTAGATTGTTCATTTCATTTTTATCACCATAGGTACCACAAATAACCCTTTGCGTCGCACAGTGAAGCTTTGTCAACCTCTGTTTGAGTTTGCCAGCAGGTTCTCACCTCTCTGATTACAGAATTATGTCTTGCTCAAATCACATGACTGGGTTGAACTTTAATTTCAATTTTCTTTGAATGTAAACTCGTGGTTTACCTTGTGTTGTTATATAGTTATGTGTTCAGTTTTTGTGTGGAAAAGGTCTTTGTTTCACCAGTCTGAAGGTCGTCTCTCTGCATTTACAAGCAGCTGCAGTGGAGAACGGATAAACAAGAAATCCCATCTCAATAATACAAGTTGGCTTTCCCAGTTTGTCTATGAATATTTCTACTTTTCTGATAATAGACACATAAAAACTGCATAAGCAAGTGCAACTTACTGAAGGAGATAAAAGTTCTGCTGAAACGCTTCTCTCATCTTTGAACATTCAGTAATAAACATGACTTCTCCTCGTTACAATAGTGTTTGGATAATCACCTTTTTTCCACGACAAATACTTTTTTTTTTTTTTTACATTAAAGCAGTTATGCCACTATTGTGGGAAATTAGCCAACCTTTAACTCTAAGCCTTTCTCTGTATGATACCTTTAAATCAGCCTGTATTGATCATTATTCCTCTCTGCACAGAAGATAACAGATTATTTCTTCTATTTGCTCTGTTGTAATGAAGTAGTTTCCTCTAACAACCTTAGCATGAAAAATAAGTTATTTGCTGAAAGTTGAGCTCCCTGTCCTACAGCCTGTGTGAACCGCTCTTAATAGCAAAGCCCACCTTTGACTGATCTTTGTTTGTTCTTATAACCTCATGCTGTTTGTTTTCCAGGTATCCAATGACGCAGTGAATCGCACCTTCACTGCTCTCATCATCTGTGAGAAGGGAAACGAGGAAGGGGATGGAAAAGGCGAGGACAACGCCTCTTTCCCACACCTCTACAACACAGCTCTGTTTATACCTGAAGGTAGAGCTACAAAAACGAATACAAGCAATGCAAATTTTATTTTAACTCTCATAACTTTTTTTTATTATTTTAGTTTTATATTTTGTTTTATTAGAACATGCTGCCTGATGATAATTATCTGTCTTGTTAATTTTTTTCTCAGGCCCCTGCAGCCACACGGTGCAGAAGTTAAAACTTCAGGACATCTCTGCCATCACTGTAAAAACCCTTAAAGTGATTCCTGACAGAATCATCGATAATTACAACAAGAGGCAACAACCACGGTTCAGGTGCTGTCAAAATACTTTTTTCTAAATTCAAAGAGTTAAATAGAAAAACATTCATGTGTTTGAGACAGGCTTTATTTTTCCACTGTGCCATGCTTGCATTGTTTTGAACAATATTGACATTAATTTTCTTTAATTTACTCTTTTAAAAATACATTTTTTAGTTTTCAATTTTTCAGACCTGTTTGATAAGTTGATACTTATTCTTACTGATAGAAAACCATTAATCTATGACATATAAACATTTAAATGATGCATTAGAGAATAACATAAAATTTGAAAAAACATCCAGGCAGTTTCCAACAGTTTTACATAAGATTCAGTCAAAAAATATAATAGGAAAGGGATGATATATATTAAAATGCTAACATATTACTCCAAATGTTGATTGTCAAATTATCTTTATATCTCATACAGTTTTCAAAGTCCTCTCCTCCAACTGATCTTTCCTTTTAGCTCTTATATAGATTAATGCTAAATAATGTACATGTAAGCTGTACAAATGACCCCACAACAGCACGGCATAAACTTCTGTCATTTTAAGATTTTATCTCCTTGACCAATAACAAACATTCAAAGTGCTTGACATGGCATTGAAGCTTAACTTATTTTCCAGGTTTTTTCACTATTCTTTTTTCTGGGTAGTGTAACTTTAATCCTAGATGGTCAGTTATGCAAACAAAAAAAATTGTGGTGTCACAACCTGATAAATCAATCTATTCTGACACAAACTTCTACTTTTCACCCTTCCTCCCGTTACATTTGCAATAAGCAGAATAGAAGCACATTAGAAAGGAGAAACCTATAGTGTTGTATTTTTTGTTTGAGATTCTTAAACATTTTCAGTATTGTCAAAGAAATTTTAAGAGTAATTTGATTCATTAACCACTTGACATTATGTAAAAGGTTATGACTTCCCAACCCCAGATAACTTTTTGTGCCTCCCTTGAAGGGACTAAACTTTTTCCCTGCTCTTTGCATAATTTTTTCAATTTAATCACATGCTAGATTGCAGCAGCACAACACATTATTCTGTAATACTCTTTGTACTGGAGTGCATTAGTTGTAGACTATTATATTTCAAATATTATGAACTTCCAATTTTCTATGTTAATATAATATTTAGCTAGTTGGACAGAGTCTCACGGCAGCACAGAATACCAATTACTTTTACAGAGTTTATGAAGCACAGATGAGAAAGAATGGCAAAAAAAGAAAACTAAAATATATCATGCATGATATCATCATTGCAGTTTTTCCAGATATTATCGCCTTTGCAATATATGATAATAACATATAACCCTACTTAGTTCAAGACTATAGTTATTAGACCTCAAACACATTTTTATGTACGGTACTACAGTATACAAAGATTCAGTTCAATTCAGAAATACTTTATCCATCCAAATGGAAAATTTAAAGATTAAATGTTTAAAATAAATTTGTTTAAAAAAATATAAAATAGTACATTGAAATAATTTACTGAACTATTGGATGACTGGAACTGAACTTTTTTCTCAACCTACAGTGGTGTTTTAACCCGAAATGTAATAGTTTTGTTGATAGAAAAGTTTGGTTGGTTGCTGGAAATTAACATAACAACGTTCAGTTGGTGCGTGAAATGTTATTTTTTTTTGACATTTTGTATTTTTTCTTGTGAGAGCATTACAGTACAGAGGTAGTTACTTTCAGGGAATGCACAATATTACTACTGCCACTCACAACAAATTTTTGTATGTATAAAATTATAAACAAAATGTAAACAAAATATACAAGTTACACCTGAAATTACATCTAACAACTTTGGTGTGTGAAATTTTAATGGAAAAAGGAATGGAAAAAGAAAACAATTGATGGTTCAAGAAAAAAATTCTTTTTTTTGTTTTTAAACAATCTGTGAAGATTCTCAGTCATCCAGGTCATGGTTTAGCTTGAATAGTTCAGTTTGGGCAACTGGATGTGAAGTTTTCTAAAAGACTTTTTGCCTCTCATCCAAGAGGCTTGTTCAGTTCTAACTCGGGTTGAGAAGAACTGAGATTATTCTCAAAGTGGTTTTGGTCACATGCCTCTTTGAAATGTGAGTCAGCTGAAGGCTTCTTCTTCCTAAAAATGCTTTGTAGGTAGGTGAAAGGTTTAGTCTAAGAACCACCTCCTCTGTTGAGAGATGTTTTTTCGTGGTTAACAGGGATGGCTTTCTTAACCCCTCTCTCAAACCATCTGTCTTCCTTGGCCACATTAAACAATGGCCCTTTTCATTTTTCCGATTTTGCATAAAGGGAAAATATTAGAAAAACTATTTTTAGTTTAATGAAATGTTTTTTGCTCCACAGTGGTTTCAGCTTACCTAATTTGACCCCTGTAGCAAAACCTTTTAACCTCAATGATCTACTGGATTGATGGCATCAAGATACTAATAAACTGTGTGGAACTGAAATACATAGCTGGCAATAAATGTCTGCACAGCTAAGGTTTAATCATCGCCCCCACCTTTCACTCTTCAGGAACGACCCTCCTGGCCAGGCCATTTCCACAGCAACACAGGAGCTGTTGCGATTGGCCGAGGCAAATCCGAGCGGCATGGCCACCCTGGATCCAGTGAATGACCTGCAGCTAAAGAGCGTGGACGTGGTGGAGGGGTCCATGAGGCTCCGTGCGCTTCAGGACAGCCTGAGGGACTTCAACTGCATCCACTCACCCACCTTCGCAGAGCAGGTGTGTTTTTCCCGGATGTGTTTATTAATCAGTTTTCTCCTCTGCAATAAATACAAGACAAGCGTTATTAATGAGGGCTCTGCATTTCCTTTGTACACTAACTGCATATTGAAAGAGCTAATTAACATCACAGCTCCACATAAGACACTTGGCCTTGTTTTCATAGCATGTCCTGGTTGTTTTATTTTATCCCTGCTCCAGTTTTCCTTTCATCCCCTCATCCGTTCTCCTTTTGGTTCATAATAAAAACAACAAGCTCCACCTTTAAACAATTCTCCGGCAGCCTCAGTCAGGAGATAAGATGCAAGAATGGGAACCGTTTCTATAATTAAACATGCAGCTACAGCTCACGGCCGTCTCACATGCTCAGTGTGTCTCATGAGCCACCTCTCTCATTACTCCGCATGATAAGATGCTCCAACTCGCTGTATCACACACTCCTCTTATCCATTTACTTCCTACTCCCTCAGATCCTTAGTCAATATTCTGGATTTGAAGTACTTGCCACTGCAATGTGGATGAAAAATTAGATCCATTTGTGTGAGGCAGGGTGTGTGTAGTGTTTTAAGGAATGAAAGTAAACCCTCATTTGGGGCAGGTTTTCTACATAACAGGACATATTTGAAAAGTTCTGGTGTTCTGGTGTTTGCCAGATGATTTTTCATCCAACCTCAAGCATGGCTGATCAATCACTAGTATCAGTTTATACTGTTATATAAATGTTTCACTAATTCTACTGGACTATAATCCAGAATCATGATGTAGACGGAGGAAAAAATTTAGCTGTTCAACCTCTCAAAGCCAAACTAAGTAAGATTGGTGGATTGCCTGAGCTGTTTTTAAAGGTTCTGTTTAGATAGGTTTAAAATTTATATTCAGGCCTTTTAAATTTCAAATAGGTGAAAAAACCTGCTAAAAATTGTCTGTATCATTTGATATAAGAGGCTCGTACCGTGATCCATTTTGCCATGTAATAATAATATTAAAGGTGTACTGGAGAATTTTCGCCATAAAAAAAAAAAAAAAAGACCCACACATGCACAACCCTGTACCTTCTCCCAAGAGGGAACGTCTATTAAATGTGCGAGAGCATGCATGAGCACATTTCTCCTTGTGCATGCTCTGTTTTTAATGTTGCTGTTGTCCCGTTTCTACAGTTTGTTCATATTAGTTTGATCTTTTTGGTCTAGTTTGCTCGAATTAAGGAGAGGATGAGTGTGCAGGAGGAGCTTGACCGGCTGCTGTTCCTGGTATCGGACCAGTCCCTCACCCTGCTGCCTGAGTATCACCAGAGGATCCAGGTTTGAATCTCTTTACACATCGTTTCTCTCCAGTCTTTTTTGAAAACTAGAATGTTTCCAGGTTATTGAAGATAATGATCTGGATATTTAGAAAACAACCATTGTGTACTAACTTTTTCATCTGATTAAAGAAAGAAAGGAACTTTGATTAAAACATTAGAATATATCAGTAAGCTATTTTCTGATGTTTCCATCAACTTAATCTCAAGCAAAAAAAAAACATTTTCTCTGATAAATTTCTACATCTAGGTTTTCTATTTTCACCTCATCATAATAAATCTTGTTTCTCTACCATTGATTCAGATCTTCTTAGTCGTGTAAAATATTTATATTTAACCTTTGTTGCAGATAAAATATTAAATAATAAATGTGCTTGATGGTCTTAATCATTTTTTTTCTAAATCTGCAAGAGGAAAGCTTCATACAGAGAATCGGCCCAACACGCATGTCCTATGTGTGTTCAAGTTTATACTTTAGCCTGCACTCGTTTACAAGTGCATCATGTGGCAATAACTCCTCAGACACACAGGTGTCTGGGAAATGCTTCCAGGATTGGAAGAGGCAGTGTGCCGTCCTGTAAAAGCCATACAGGTTCATTCAACTCCCTGCTCTGTGTCCCTCAGGTCCTCCAGTCGCTGCAGTACATCGACAGCAGCGGGGCGGTGCAGCTGAAAGGCCGAGTGGCCTGTCAGATCAGTAGCCATGAGCTGCTGCTGACTGAGCTGCTGTTCGAGAACGTCCTGAGCCCACTGGCGCCTGAAGAGAGCGCCGCCCTGTTGTCCTGCCTGGTGTTCACCCAGAACACGCAGATGGAGCCGCATATCACCAACACGCTAAAGGAGGTGAGAATGAGGGGGACACTGCTGCCTGCATGTCATGAGGAGTGTAGATATTAAAAGGACATGTTGCAGAGATTCCACAGTGACTAATATTGTGGAAGGCTGTGTTGCTCTGATGCATTACATCCTGCAGAAAGGACAGAGAGGCCACGTCTCCTGACTCAGACCATTCACCGGGTCGCATATTAAATCACTTGCTGTGTTGAAGTGTGTCAGGGAACATCCTGGACATGAAAGAGCTTTACCAGAGCTTAAATTAGTGATGAGTCTTGTCACCGTTGGTACAAAAATGCAGTTTGTGGAACAGATTTTCTGGAAGAAGATTTCACTATCCTGCTGACACTTATGGAGTTGTATGTGAGTCTGACAGGTTTTACCCACTTGTGTCTTTTCCTGCTTTCAGGGCATCGATCGTGTGCTGTCTGTGGCCCAGCGAATCGGACAGCTGCAGCGCGAATGTGGGATAGCGCAGACCGCCGAGGAGTTTGTAGGCCAGTTCAAGTTCGGCTTGACTGAGGTGGTGTACTGCTGGGCCAGAGGCATGGTAAGGCTAAGCTTATTTTAACCAAATGTACTCCTCATTATATATAAAAAATACATCAAAGAAAAACAGTGGTGGGTTCCTGCAAATTGGAATTTCAACTAAGTCAGAGGTGAAGAGTTGAGGGTGGTATGCAGCCTTTAAGTAACAGCAGAGTGCAAACTTGTCCCAAACAGGAAGCCATCATGTGATATTATGGGATGTGTTAATTGATTGAATTAGTTTTTGCTGAGCTGATAACAGATGATTAGAAAATAAAAAACTTGTAAAGCACTTCCTATAGTGGCAATAAGGGTTTCTCCAAAATAGGACATCTCAGATGTGACTGGGAACCTTCAGTCTGTATTTTTAGAGTTAGGTAATTGTTTTGCTCTTTTCTAGTAGTGATTTGTGAATGTAGGCTCTCAGGCTTAGTTGTGCTTCTCTTCCTAAACGCCTAAAAGTTAAACAAAGGAGTCAGTGACAGAGAAACTGGACCTAGAAATATGAGGAGGAGAAAATCACCTGGTTAAATTTGCATTTCATTTGTTGAGCTTGTAAGTCTGAATTAAAATTGATTTGTATTAACAAATTTTTGTTTTGATTTTATATTTGAAGAGTATCATAGATAAGACAAAATCATTTTCAGAAGTATGTACAGCACAGGCATATCTTTATGAAGGACTGGTGTGGACATATTCCCACCAATAATTTCTGCTTTTTCCATTTATTTACTTTAGCCAAAGGTAACAGATGCTTGGTGTTCTGAGTGTTTTGAGTCCGTTTTTGTTTTTTTTTTTTGTTTTTTTACTCTAGCACTGCTCCTGTGTCCCGCCTCTCGGTGTAACATAATCGGATCTGTCGCTTTGAGACATCTGATTTGCGGTCGCATTTCACTGTGTACGGAGTAGCTAGGTTGGAGGAGAGACACACAGCAACACTCAGTGAATATTAACCAGCAGCTACTTCGATAGATGTTTATTAAAAAGTGAGGAGACGGGTAATTTGAGATGCCACCAAAAAATCAGTTTGTTAGACATACAGAGCTTTTTCAGTTAAAAATGGCAACAGATTGTAAGTTTATACAAGTTAGTATTATTATGCAAGAAGCTTGAGAAAACATAGTTTAAATGTGTCCTTTATTCGTT
>NW_015150597.1:371200-447470 GCF_000732505.1 Cyprinodon variegatus
GTTAACAATAGAAAAGCATTCAAAAAATATATGTTTCAACTCATTTTTGGAAAATGCAAACACCTAATGAAAGCGTTCGGGTCAAGTAATTGTAGGTCCATCAGCCACCACCCGAGTGTCCCCACCAACTTTCATTACAAAGTTACACCCTTGATGTACAGGCATCTATTTGGGGTTTTCTAGGCAGCCTTTCTTATGATTTCATATTGTTTCTATCAATATTGGAATTACACTGTTGGTAACCCTTTCATTAGATAAGAAAGATCGTCACAGAAATAACCTAAGTCCCTCCATCTCTGCAGCCTTTTGCTGAGATTGCGCTACTCACAGACGTCCAGGAGGGCACTGTGGTCCGCTGCATCCAGCGCCTGGATGAGGTGCTAAAGGAGGTGCGACAAGCCGCACGCATCGTGGGAGACTCCGTCCTAGGGAGCAAGATGGAGAGGGCCTCGTTGGCCATCCGCAGGGACATCGTCTTCACTGCCTCCCTCTACACTCACTGAGAGCCCATAAACCTAGAGGGAGGACGCCGAGTTTTAGTGTGAAAGAGAAGCCAAACGTGTGGCTGCTGCATGTAGGAGGAGGTGGAAAATGTCTGGAGATCTATGTGCCTAAAAAAAACAAAAAAGAAAGCTTATGTTTACATCAATATACTTGACCAGGATGAAGAGATTTTAGCAGACCAAATATTTTGAGGAAAAGGATGTGGTGTTTGGATTGTAATTTATTGTACAGAAATAAAATATGTGTTCCAAAACTGTTATGATTTTTCTTTCAAATTAAGTAACTGTTTTCAATCTGTGATCCTTTGAAAACAAACAAAAAGGTGGTTTAGAGAGAAAACTGAAGTACTGAGAAAATAAATCAATCATATTTGTCAAAGAATTCCTCTTTTGGATTATACAGCATCTTAGACAGAATCTAAGTTGGTGACCCCTCATCTATTATTGCTATTAATTTTGTCCAAGGTTGAGTACTTACACATGTAAATTAGTTCAGTAAATGTGCTTTAATAATTTATTGTGGCTAAAATCATGTCTTATAGATGGTTAAAGATCCAAAGTCAATTTCTCAGTAAATTTTAATCTCCATGGTATAATGAAAGGTATTCTTAATAAATATATTTTCCCTTGATTTGAGAAGCTTAGTTAGACAATTTTCCAATTGAATAAAATTATTTGTTTAAAATGATAAAAAAAAAACCAACCCTATTAATTATTTCAAGTGCATAATATTTATCTGATTCTTTAGAGCAAAAATTACTAATTCCTTTGGCAGATTGTCGTGATAACCTGCTCGGAGTAAGGGCAAATACACTTATTTTAAGAATATTTTATTTTTTAAATCCTTTCTAGTAGCTTAAGACTAAAATAATGTATTATGATGACAGAAGAAACAATTGATTTGTCCCTCTTATCAATGTTTATATTTTGCCTTTACAATTAACTTTAGCAATTATTTTCAAATTGCATTTAGCTTTAAGCCTAAATTGTACCAAGATAGGATCCCAGTTTTTAACTGTTAGATCAGTTTTCTGAAACCTTGGTTTTGTGATTCACTTAAAGCAGGGGTCTCAAACCGGTTCCAGAAACGGCTGTGGCTGCAGGTTTTTTTTTTTTTCCAAGAAAACAATGGCAAACCAGACTCCATTCATCTCATCAAGTCATCATGTTCAGATTGGATTTACTTGATGAGATGACAGGAGTTGGATTGACACCACTGACTTAAAGGTATAGTAGTAAGAAGATTTGCAATTTTCCCACTCTGTAGGAGGGCCTTACATAATGATTGACAATTAGGAGGACCACTTATTTTGATGATCCAACTGGATAAAAAGGACAGCCTCTACTATACCTTTATATACACAGTGGAATCTGCTTATAGTGGTCACGGATATAGTAATCAACCGCTTAGTGTTCAACAGGCTTGGGACAGAATCATTTCTATATAAATGCTGTTTAAATAATTTGTTTATAGTAATCAAGAATTCCGCTTATAGTGTTCATTTTTGGCCATTTTATGAATGTAAATGTGCAAAAATAATAAGTGGATCGAAAGTCATGACAGCACTCCGGGGTCAGAGCCCATGACGGATGAGGACATCATCACGGAGCTACAAGGGCGCTTTGGTGCGGGTACCAGTGCTGCGAGCAGCGAGGAGGGGAAGGAGACTGTTGTCCCTTCCAGAGATGAGATGAGGAATACAGTTTGCATTTTAAAGACTGGTCTCCTGCATGTTGGTTTAAAAAGCTTTGACCTTTTACATCATTTTGAAAAGGAAGTTGGACAACACTCTGATCCAGGGAACCACGGATAAATATGTGAAGTGATTTCTTATTGCCGTGCAGCAAATCCGTAACACAAAATGGCTTTAATTTTCTGTAGCCTATGCAGTTACATGTTCTATGAAACCGTTTGTTTCAAACTTCAGACTAATTAAAAAAAATAAATACAACAGTGGCACCAGGCTACCAGAGTTATGTCTGCATACAGTGCAGTATACTGTAATTAAACTTTGATGGTACTGTAGAAAAATTCAGGAAATGTGTAAGCTATCTGTTTCATTTCATTTTTCTCTTTGAAAAAACATAGAAATAGCATTTATGATATTCTGCATGTAAAATACCTAAAATAATTGTAAATTTGAATATAGTAATCAATCTGCTTATAGGGTTACTATAAACGGATTCCACTGTATTAAATGAAGGGTTTACCCTGTTTTTTATTTTTATTTTTTTTGTGTGTGTTTGTAATTCTTTTGTTCTATGTCCCATAAAGAAACCCTGGCCCCCCACCGTGGGTCCTTTGTACATCTAGTCTAGAACCGCCACTGCAAAGTGCAGCTCTTTAATCACTTGTGCTCTGGCCTGGATCTGTTCCAGCACACAATCTGGACTGTCGCTTTAAGACGAGGGTAGTTTTGTTTCATTAATTGAAACCTTATCGGAGCAGCAGTCACACGGAGCCAGAGAAGCATCCTGAGCGCTGTGGATGAAAAATCCTTCAAAATAATAATAATAATAAAAAAAAAACACTAGACACCTCAAGTTTATTTAAAACCAGGTCTTTTTAGGATGAAGATATCCTGAAGATGGGTTTAACGCGTTTGGAGAAATAAGTCTAAATCATCGAAAGGAGGTGGGGGGGCTTTTTTTTTTAGCGTTTACCAGCAGCTGGAGTAAAGCACATCGGACTAAAAGGAGCCATTTATTACATCTGGAGGCATGTCGTCGGAAAAACACGGTAAGACTGAGCCGCATTTGTTTGTGAGGTTTGCCCGGATTGTGCGCGCAGTGCGCCGCATCCAGCAGGAGGATGCGCCGCTGTGTGGGTGCAGCATGAGGGGTAGAAAATCACCGCAGGGCCTCCAATTATCACTGTTAAAAGTGCCCCCATCAAGATGCCTTCGGTTTATTCCCACCCCAGCGACATCTTTCAGCTCACTTGTTTTTACAAACCGCTCATAATATGGCGTTGGAATAAATGCAATCTCAGTTTGCTCCATTCTCTAATTTCTCCTCATAATTTCGCACCTGCTTACGCACAGTTTGATGATCATGTGGGTGTCCTCTGCGCGTTTTTACTTGCTCCTTTCTCTATGAAATATTCACGAATTAATAAAATAATAATTAAAAAACTGTAATGGATGCATCTCTACAGCTCTGTATTTCTTTAATAATATTTAAATGTAAAACTCTGGTTGAAATGGAGCTGGGTTAAGAAAAAAAATTGATACAGTTCTGAGATCATACAGTGGATGAGGCTGCAGCTTTAAACAAAGGATGAACAGCAGCAGCCATGTAATAAAATAACTAAAGCAATCCAGCAGCAACACCAGGTAGAAGATGCATATCTGAGGAAAATATAGAAGTATGCAATGTACCCCCTCCTAACCTTCCTGTAACCTCTTCCCATTCTGTCACCAGTGGACCACAAACAGGGTTGAACATTGAGCGGCCTTGGCTCCTTCATGTAATGTACTTTCTGGATACTCCAGCTTCCCCCTGCAGCCAAAAACATGATTAAAAGGTTAAACTGCTCTCTAAATTGTTTGGATTTAAAAGGTTAATCATTCTTGTACCATAGGATGAGGCATTAAACACTGCAGCCTTACACAAAGGACTGCAATACTGGAGGGAAATCATTTATTTTTTCTTTTTATTACAATTCAAATCAAAAAGTGTGATTTGTATTCAGCCCCATTTGAATAAGAACCACTTTTCACTGCAGTTTCAGTTGAACGTTTAGGGGCTACATCTTTAGACTAAGTATATAAAACATTCAGTATAGTAGGTACTTTGTATAATAATAATACAGGCTATGAATTTGCCCATTTAGAGAAGCTCAAACATTCCTGTTCTTGTCAGACATAAGCACAAATTATACATAGAACATGATTATATATATCAATAATTCTATATAATGTTTGCATGTGTTAAATTTGTATTTTGTACTGAATTTTAAAAAATTGTTTTTGATTCATCCATAGGACAGTGATGTACTAAACAGTGTTTTTTTTTTTTAAGTGTGACCACAGATTCTCAATTTTATTTAGGTCTGAGCTAGAATGTGATCTTCCACCTGTTACTCTGCTTCAACACACCTGACTGCAATAGGAGCTCATTAGCAGCGCTCTGCATCGGTTGACTGCATGTTACTGAGGTAGCGTAATCTTTTGATTCAGGTGTGCAGGGCAAATAGCATGTCTAATAGTTTGCAGGACTCCAGCTCTCCAGGCTTTGAGTTTCAGGATAGTTCTTTAAGGATTGCCTTGTATTTTACTTTATCCTTTTCCCCACCAATTCCCTACTGTAGAAAAGAAACCCCACTGCTATATTTCACCATTAGGACCGTGAATTTGAGATGTTAAACAATGTTTTTCCTGCATTCATAACACTTTGCATGTAGAGCATCTTTTTGAAAGGTTTGTGGTGCACATGCTGTGGATCTTTGCACCTCTCCTACAGTCTGTGGACCTCTTGGTTGCTTCTTTGAGCTCCACTTGTCTGTGCTGTCCAATGGATCACTGTGAAGGCAGCACAGTCTGTTAAAAAATCTATCAAAATAACATAATATCAATATTGTAAGGAACTTTTCAGCTCCAAATTTTTCAGCTCCGAATCAGAAATATCTGCAGCCAGCTTTAAGCTGTTCGCCAGACTTTTCTGCAAAATCAATTAAATTCACTTTAGTTCGTCTAGAAAAATGCACCATAATAGTGTATGCTGCTCTATTTGTTTTGCTGTCTTTTTTAAAATCATTATTCAATCGATATATCACCTCCCCCCAAACAGAAGCTGCCTTGTGCACATGCTGTTGACATCACATGAGGCACATGATCAGAGCTCTTCAGTGTGTCCATTTCTATTTTTTCTTGTTTTTCCCCAATTCACATCTACGGTACTTATAAAGTTTCTCTTTAAAGCTTGTGTTCCACATGTCAGAGCACTTAGATTTTATGAATAAAACAACACAGGGAAGGATGAAATCTATAGATTTCTTTACCAATTATTCCCTGTAGAACTACTGCATCAACTTCTGGTTTTGCTCTAAGTCAGATTTAGAGATAGGGACAATATTTTTGGCCAATACATATTTTTTCTAGTGTTGCTAGAAACTGGCATGTGTTGGCAGATTAATTCTGCATTCAGGAACCATGGCTTGATCATTTGGAGTGCTTGCATTACCACTACCCTCCATTTTCCAGCTCTTGTTAATGTTTTGTTTAATTTGCTAATAGATGTTTCTTTTTTGTTAAAATTGAGACATTTAATAGTTGCTATAATTGTGTAATTTTTATTCTGTAAAGGGGTGGTGGGGGGGTGGCAATGTCGTCTGGGGATCTGTTATGGATTTTTTTTTTTTATTACCCCAGGGGAGTGTTAATTTGGCAGATACTTGGAAGAACAGTTGGTCTACCTGGGAAAGACAACTACTTAGAAGAACCTATATAATTTCTGATTGCAAACATAACTATGCCAGAAGCTTTTAGGTGGTTGCAAAATATACCTGGGACATTTAACCTAATTATAGCATCGGTATATCAGGCAGGATCAATAAAATTGACACTTTCTTCAGCTTCTTAGGTTTCCAGGATTGGAATTTATCCATTTATTGTGACCTCAAGCATCTCAGAAAAGTAAAAAAAGCAAACAAACATATGGTTTGGGTCTGAAGGAAGGTTTGAGCTTCTCCAAATGGGCAAGTTTAGAATGTTATCATGTGAAGTACATACTGTACTGAGTGTTTCTAGTTCTGTAGATATTGCTTTAATATTAGCTATTATTAGAAACCATAATGAAACTACTTTCAGCAATGACTCATGTGCTGCCAGACTTTGTAGGATGCTAGATTTTATTAGCTCAAGCTATAACTGCTACAGACATGACATTTATAATGCTATTATTTTGTATAAAACAGAAATAATGAAGTTTTACTTCGGAAAATTTCTTTGATGTCTGATATAAGCAGAGATCCTCCATAGTCAGTGTCAGACAATGAGAATCATCAGTTGTTTTGAATTTTAAAGAACTATTAATTTCGACGAAAATATTGGAAACTGGATGCCAGTAAAAATAAAAGGGAGGACTTGGCAACAAAATGCAACCTCATGCCCCGTTGTACACATTTCATAGGGTACTGGTTGTGTTTTTTGAGCAAAAAAATAGACTTTGATGAAAAAGCATTAAGTAACATTTTTCATGGGTGCCACTACTGGGTCTACAATAAAGATGCAATGGATGTGAAAGAAAGCTTGAACAAGTATGGAGTCTATGAATAACTTTTTCTTGCTATTCTAACTCCTTGAGATGCCACAGAGAAAGCTCCCAACGTCATTTAGAAAGAATCTTAACTATTCATAAAGTCTGATGACTGACTTTGAATAATTTCAGAGAAGTCGTCTAACAAGGCTTTGAGATTGAAAGATATTTGTTTTCTTATAGCGATGGTTTGCAGTATAAGTCAGGAAATAAACCTCATTAATGAATTTCAGTGATCTCTGAATATTTATGAGTTTTTTTCTTAAGTTTTCTTTATTGGAATTTCTATAAGGATAACATTTTGTTATAAATGTTTGGTCCATTTTTCTCCTTCACGAGAAGCGCTTCTTATTCTGAGAGACGCAGGAATAAAAATTCTGTGATTGCTGTTACAGATGAGCACTGACATCTACATTTCTCTCAACATCATCGAGCTGCTGTAACCTTATCTAGGTGTGACCCCCTCGTTTGTTTCTGGTCCGCTTCCTTCTTGTGACGAGTTCTGTAACATTACGTAAGGACGGTCCCCGAGCAAGAGTGAGTCGTCATCACTCAGCTGCTTGGCTCGTCTTCTGTACCGCCAACATCAACCTCTGTTTTTCCTCCCTTTCTTTTCTTCTCCATGTCCCTGTCAGGGAGTATTATCTCTGCTCCCCCTCCGAGCTGCCAGAACACAACACCCTATCAGTTATTTTACACATCTAACGAACACAGAAGAAACTCATAGGTGAGAAAAAGCAGACGAGTTTCTCCACGGCTGAAATGCCACATTTCTGACTGATGATAAACAAAGAGGAAAGGGGTATTTGTTTCATCATCTTCTGTCTGAGGTGTTTGAATGTCAATCGCTGTCATCATTAATGCAGAGATGAATTCGAGTGGAGGCTCTCAGGCTTTGAAAATGTTCCTTGAAGTGGAAAATAACAGAATTGAGATAGGATGTGCTGTTTTCAAGCCCCTTATATTGTGTTGATGTTGTTCTTCTGATTATGTGATCTCTCCTCCTCTCAGGAATCGACGACTCTGGTCGTCAGGCCATGCAGCCGCCCCCATACCTCCCAGGTCCTCAGGACCCCAACATGCAGCAGCATCCCAACATGGCCGCCGCTCCAGGCGCCCAGCCCGGTTATCCGGCTCCACCGCCTCCTCAGGGCTCTGAAGGATACTTACAAGAAACACAGTTCCACTGTGGCCCATTTGGGCCCCCTGGGACAACACAGGGCTACACGGTTCAGACCCAAGCCCCCGGCGGCACCATGCCGCATCCTCCTGTTGGATACATCCACCCGGGATACCCCCTGCAGCTGCAGCCCTGCACAGCCTACGTACCCATCTATCCCATGACGTCGGTGGGTCTGACACAACTTGAGATTTATAAATTTACATACGTTTAGAAATTACTGGGTGACTAGATCTCTGTTTCATTAATATGGGGTGTTTGTTTTAATTTATCTATGATCTTTAGGATTGCTGTGTCCACACAGACATTTTCATTATCTTATACTGTTATGCTGATGTCGTACAAATCCTGATATAGACACTTATTTAATCTTTGCTTCTCTAATCCAGGTGTTGCATTGACTGGAAACTGTTTAAATATGCTATCAAGTCTGTTTTGGATGCAACTCAGTTTAATGTCACATTTATGAAGCACAGTGCACTTTTTATCATTATCAATAACATGACGATTACTGGTGTTTTAGATTTACAGCACAAGTGATCACTGATGAGAAAATAAAGCCAGACAATATAGTTCCTAAATATTTCTCTTTTTTTATTCTTTAAGAGAAAAATAATCTAATAACAGTTAAGATACTTTTGCAGTGGACAGATTTTAGACACGGTGTGTGAAAAAATACTTAGGAAGGGAGGGAATGTGAATGCATAGTGACAACAAAAACTGTCTGGATCACCAATACCAAGTCTACTTATAAATCTCTGACAACTACTTTTATCTCTTGGGAAATTATAGCAAATATATATTCTCAGCAGTAATATTTTTGTTTAGAGTTCTTGAGATTATCTAATCCTTCTTTTAATCAGCAAACAGATTTTTTGGGAGTCTCAGGACTATTTAAATTCCTTAAAGTGAACCATCTGGGCTGCAGCATTGGCAGCCTCAGAGCCGTGTTTCATTTTATAAACCATAATAACAGTGATGGTTAATTTTGGTCTGCCTCACTTTGTTTAACCCCAGTTTACTGTGATTTTTTTTTTAAGTCTTTATGTGCTGTGTTGTGTTTTAATTGAACAGATAATTACTTTTGAAGAATTAAAATCAGTCAAGAAATATCATGAATAAAGTGATTTGAATCCTAAGAACCTGACATTGGGAGAATCTGCAATGCATCGTGATCATCATGGAGGCTATCTGCAGTCTCATGAAATAACCTCGGCTATTTTTACATTTCTGGGTATGCTGCACAAGAATCTCAATAAGGCTTAAACATGCAGTTTAGAAATTCAAAGACTAAGCTGTGGACATGTCTCTCTGCAAGAGGCAGATATATCATCAAATGGTAGACAGTTTGGACAAAGTCATTTATTAAAATTTGAAGGTTGTAATTCAATAGCTATAAGTTTTAAATGAGAGCTGATTTATGTAGCCATCGGTAAGTGAAAATGACTTTGCTGTTTGAAAAAAAAAAGAAGCTAAAGTGTCTTTCTTTTGCATAAAACCATGTTTGAGCTTCTGATTTAAACATCTAACCCCTCTATGTTCCCGTCTGCTCAGGGTCAACCCTACATGCCAGCGGGAGGAACTCACCCAGGGATCCCCCCAGGTCAGATTCACCCCATGCAGATGCCCCCCAGCATCACCCTAATGGACCGCCGGCCGCCTCATGACTACCTTCCCATCGCCGTGCTCACCACTGTATGCTGCTTCTGGCCTACAGGCATCATTGCCATCATCAAGGCAGTGAAGGTAAAACTCATTTTCTTGATGTAGTTTTATGTTGGAAGGATTTCACCCTCAAAAATAAATCAGTTTACCAAAACAGTTTGGTGAATTTGATATTTCCTGCTTGGGAAACATTTTAGGCCACAAAACAAAGCCCATAAAGTAATGGATTAGGGAGTTTTAGATTTAGGAAAATATAGACATTCTTTGATTGATTCCTTGTTTTGTCCAGCTGACGTCAAGACTCCAATATCTTCACCCTGCAGGATATCCCTATAGCATGATAATGAAACATCACCCCACCCATCAAATGATGACCTCCCATATTTGGTAATTCTGCTCCTGATTAGCTCCAGCAGATGCATTCAGGATCTGTTAAAATTGAACCCGATTTCTGGGAGCATGAACCCAATGATCTGCTTGTTGAATGCAAATAAAGAAATTCAAAAGTTGTAGAGAGCTGCAGATAAAATAGGTAAAGCTCTGAGAAACATCAGGTAGAGTCAACTGTTGAGTCTGAAGAGGTTATCATTAAATAGCTTTAGAATAATCTTCATAAAATCCTCAACATAAAACTGATTCCCTGGACTGAGATTAGAGAGGATGAATTTTGTTCTCCGGCATGGCTTGTGTGCAGGCCATGTGCAGCGGCGTCAAACGTGTCAAAGGTCCTCTTGGTGGCTCTTCTCACACTTAATGAGTCCTGTTGTCTTATGTGTGTGACGGTAAACCGTGCTGACCAACATGCACTCAACATGCCACGTTACGTAACTGCACCACTGTCAGTGCAACGGGACAGAATGGATTTTGTCCTCTGGGCCCGCTCAGCTGGCTCTGAGCTGAGCTGAGCTGACAGGGCAGGGAGGCGCTGGTCCGAGCTGTACAGTATGTGTCACTGCACTGTTTGCGTTGCGTGCATCCGCCTCTTCCTGAACATGTAGCTTGCGCTGCAGTGAAATCGATCCATACATGGTGATGCGGGGTCTGTCTGGCTCCCACTCATGCAATCGTCTCGTTATGCAACATGTTTGCTCATTTTTCTTCTCTTTTTGTTCACTGCTCAGGTGCGCATGGCAATAGCTCGAGGGGACATGGTGACAGCGGAAATAGCCTCCCGAGAGGCTCGCAACTTCTCCTTCATCAGCTTGGCCGTGGGCATTGCCTCCCTTGTGCTGTGCACCATCCTCACCGTGGTAGTCATCATAGCCTCGCAGCATCACGACGACGACTGGGACCCCTAACTGGTCCTGATCCCCTGATGGGAAGCCACTATGTCTAAATATTATCTAGCTAACTTCTCTCAATCATTTGGTGAGGAGGGGAGTAGGAGGAAAATGCACCATTTCTGCTTGTTGGCCCTTTCTGTATAGCTACCCACACAGTTTAAAGACCTAACCTGTTTCTATCAAACACCCACTAATGACCAAAAATAGCAAGCAGTTTTTTAAATGGGTCTAGAGTGACCACTTCATATTTCCTTTCATATTAAAAGTAGGAGCTCCAGGATGCAGACAAGCCTTCTTGTATTCATGATTTATTTGTCTGCTGGTAATTAAGGCAGCCTTCATTGATGCATTGAAATTAAAAACAAGTCACTGTGTTTATTATTTCAGTGGACCCACCACCTTTATTTATTCACATATACAAATGCACATGTAGCCCCTGCAGCGTGTGTAATACATCTGATATGTATAACACGCTTTTCTAGAAATGGTTTTTCATTTGTAGTTTTTTTTTTTTTTTTTTTTGCTATAGGGTTCTAAATTGTGATGAAGAATTGCTCTGTAGACATTCATACCTACAGATATCCAGCCAACATTTAAACAGAGGACCCATTCTGGTAGGAAATGGGTTGAACATTGAGCTTCAGATTGGATGCACCTTAGGTTGTCCCTTATGTGAACTGCATAAATAGGTTTGTTGAAGATGCATATTTAACCCAAGTTTGTCCTTTTAGAAGACAAATTTGTCCAAACATATAAACATCTAAGATCACCAGAAAGTATTCACACCCCTTCATAAAAAAAAATCAAGTTAAGTATGATTCTGATTTTTAAAACTTCTACACCGAATAACCAATAATGACAATTTTAAAAATTATGTTTTCAGACATTTATTTCATTTATAGAAAAAACTTAAGCATAAAGTTGTAAAGGTATTAGCCATATACCTTTTTGCTTTTTATATTTGTGCTAGAAGATGAATTTTCACCCTAGTCCACAGCACTACTGCAGATTAGCATCCCCACACCATGATGCTTTCACCACCATGCTCTATATTCTGGATGGTGTTAGCCAGCCAATGAGCAAGGCCCGTTTTTACTCCAGCGTTTTATTGTCATACTGTCACAAGTACAGCACAATGAAATTCACTCTCTGCATTTAACCCATCCCCTTGGGGACCAGTGGGCTGACATTTGCGGTGCCCAGGGAGCATTAATCGTCTTTGCTCATACTGGCAGTCTGTGGAAGTAGGTTTTCGAACTCACAACCTCAGGATTCCAAGCTCTAAACACTAGGCCACCTGTTTTTATCCAGTCACGATGCTTGGAGCTCAAGGCAAATTTTTTTATTTTTTTTTTTAAACAGACCAGAGAACATTGTTTAGCCTGGTAGTTTTCAAAGTGTTTTTTTTTGCCAAAGTCATGCCTGCTGTCATGTGACTTTACATAAAGTGTTTCCTATCTCACCACTTCACTATAGCGGCCTAATTAATGAAGTAACGTTATTGATTGTTCACACCCTCTTTAGGTGACTCTTAGTTTTTTTATTCACCTCACTGGCACTAACTACTGAGTTTGGTTTAGAGGCTAAGTCAAAAAATCGTCCAAACAGCTTCCATTCCTGTATAATGGAGACCTTGTGCTCTTCAGGGTATTTTGATGCATTTTTTCTTTCTGTTTCCCCTCATTTTTGCCCATACAGCCTGGTGTAGGAGACACCAGGCGATTGCTTTGTCTTCATTATTTAGTTTCTGCTCTGATAAGCACTGTCAAGGGGAGGACCTTGTAAGGACGTGTGTGCTCCTGCTATCATGTTTGCTCAAATCAAGATGTAGAAGGAGCTCAAGGAGGGCCAGTGGTCAAACCAAAGGGCAGTTTCTTTAGAAATTCAGAAAAATGTCTGAATTGATGTTTGCCATTATTATCTTGTTTTTGTAGATAAAAAAAAGTTCATTAATCTATGTTTGGATTTAGACAACAAAATATAGAGTAAAGAGTGAGAGGCTGTGAATACTTTCTAATAGCTCTGTACACCTGCTTGCTGGGTGTGAAGTGAGCGTCTGTCAGAAAAATTTGATCAATTTCTATGATGAATAGTGGATAAAAAAACTTCCAATATAAACTGTACCTTTTCTGTTTAAATAATATGCTTTTGATTTACATTCTTCATTATTTAATTACGACCCTTCTGCTGTAGTATATAGTGAGTTTTTCCAGCTATCTGATACCCTTAATTGGCTTAATGTTAATACCTTGTGGTGATAATGATGACATGGCACTTTGTAGTATCCAGATAAAATGACACAGCTGTTTACATTTATAGATCTTATAGTGCATGATGAATATAAATCTAGGCTAATGGGCTTTTAGTGCAAAAGTACCTGTGCTGCCAGCAACGGATGGGAGCATTTCCTAAAATATTCAATGGCTTTGCGATGCAGTATTTTCCAAAATGGTAAACAAGCTAATCTTGTAAAGATAGAGAGACTTAGTCAAGAAGAATATGCATATTAGATCTACAGATATTCTTTTTTGCAAGTAATGTAGACAAGTATTAGTATTTTTCTGTGGCAGATCTTATGCTATTTTACCCTCTAAGACTCTGTTCTAAGTGCAGCAGTAGACATATGAGGTAACGTAACCCTGCATGTCATCCTCAGTTTGTTTTCCATTTGTCCTAAGTATTAAGGATAGATGTGTGCGTCTGGTTCCTACAATGTAGCTCTGAACAGCAGCTGTGCTGTTGTCTCTGAGAAGTAACGTGGCTTTGAAGTCGCAGTATGAACTTTTATCTGAGGTTTCAGGGGGTTATGAAATTGAATGTTTCCAGTAAAAGAGAGAAAAACAATATTGCCTAAATTGTGTTGTAGCACTTTCTGCTCTATGAAAACGATATCCCTCCCTGTGAGTCCCCATTTACTGATCAATGGACCTATGACATATCTTTGCTTTTTCCTTTGATGAAGATGCTTTAGAAAATATTACAGAGTTCTATAAATTTACAGATAGTATTTAAAAAGATATATGCTGTGGTTTGTAATTAACAGTATTATTAATGCCTATGTGTTATATTTTGTATATTTGGGTACAACTGGGCCTTCATTTATTAATCAGAAACAAGGATTTACCCTTTAGGTGTAAAGTAATTCTTTAAAAAGGAAGAGTTATTCTTTTATAAAATAAGTTGTGAGTTTATGTAGAACTTATTTTTTATCCCTAGGAGTCGTGTAAGTAGTTTGTTCTTTCCGATATGCTTAGAAAAAACAACTACTTCTTACAGTAGATTAATATACTCAGCATCTTTATTGCTTTAGACTTTTTTCTTTTTTAATCTCTAATCACTGGCTCATGTCGGTTAGAAAACAGCTTCTCCTCATTTCATCATAGTGAAACCACAAATGTTTGTAATAATGGCAAAAGTGAGTTGCACTTAAAGATTTTTTTTATATTTTTTATTTTCACTTATGAAAATGTATCATAATTTAGACCCGTTCTATTGAAAATAAAAAATACATTTGTTCAGACATCTACCAAAAGACAGGAAGAACTGCCTCCCATCTGCACGGAGTTGACAAACGTCTGGCACCTGATTGGTCTAAATTCATCCTCAATATTTCTGGTAAAAAAAAAAAAAAAAAGTATTTTTTAAAATGTCAGCCTAAAAATTTCCTTAAATTGGTGGTTCCCTTGCAAAATTAGGCAACAGGACCTCTTAAAAATATTAGAACATATTAATTATCCCTAATATGTAATGCATAAGGTAGATGCCATAATAAGAAATATCCCCATAAGTTGAAGCCTCATCTAGCATTTTCACAGTTTGAGGTTGTCTAACAAACTACTAATTTGTTTTACTTTCCAATCACTTAAAAAAAAATGTGCCTCTCTTCTAAGAAATGTCCAGAACAACATATTTTTACTCAGATTTTAAGGGAGATATATCTAATGACTATCACATTTGCAGCCTTTATTCCTGGAAAAAGCCAGCTATTCTGGACCCGTTTTTCCTTTTAAAGAATGAACTCTACACAGATAACATTTTTAACACACTAATTTCAGCTAAAGATTCAATTACACAGAATCAGCAGTGACTCTTAAGACTGCTTCATGCTGTCAGGCGGCTATTAATGTGCTTTCCTGATTCAACAGGTCAGGCAGTAATCAGCACTTGGTTTGACTGAAAAATGTTTTTAACTGAATATAACATTTTACTTATTTCCAGTTATTATAAACCTTGTTGGCAGCTGTTGCTACCAGGTATGGAAGAGGATTAGGGCCATTGAAAAAAATGTTACAAGAGAAAGCCAAAAATGATTTTGATTTCCGACTTTATTTTCAGAACTCTGACTTTTTATTTTATTTCTGATTTTAATCCAAATTATTCTCATAGAATTATGACTATTTTTTATATTCCTCCCTTATCAAAGTGACAACCCTGGGCTTTGGTGGTATACTTCTAATTATTTTGACTTTTAATTCTGAGATTTAAGTCTGAAATCTGAAAATAAAGTCATAATTAAATAACCTTTTTTTTTTTCTTGATTGGTCGTTTTGTTTTTGGTTTTGTAAAATGGCCCTAATGCTCATCTGTATCCAGATGTAAAATAACCAGGTAATAGGTTTTGTTGCCTTTTCATATATGGCTAAATTGATTTGAAAAGCTCTTTCCCCCTTTAAAATGAAATGAAACAATTAGAAGATTCGTTTTATACCTAAAATGTATATCTTGCAGAAATATTTAAATGCAATAATAGGGGATAACAACAGACATGGAAGGAGAAAAAATGTTTTCAAAGCACTGTATACCTAATATCTGCATAGATCTTATGGGTCAGTTTTTAAATGATCTAAGAGGCAACCGTCAAACATGGCAGAACGTTTTACTGAAGCTAACAGTTTAAGAATGCTAAGAAGTCTAATAAATTCAGAAAGAAACAAAAAGTTGACTTCCCCCCCCTAAATAAAATGTTATCATCTAGATTCTAGATTCATCTAGATTAGAAACTCGTCTTTCAAGTTTAACATTGAAATTCAGTCTGCACAAATTGACAACATCCACTTCAAAGCTCTTGCACCTGAAATGTCTCTATTCTTTAACATAAGTGCATTTCAAATCTGTAGAATATTTTTCTTTGAACATAAGAAAAACCCAACCAAAAAGAAAAGCTCCGTCTTAAATTGAGGTTATACATGTTAGCTTTCGTTACAAGCCTGGAAATGGCGCATGGCTGGCCCTACACTCTCAGAACAGATTTTTAACTTGCCTTATTTCACCTCATTGTTTGTTTTTAGCTTTCTACATATTGAAGATGTGTGGTATCTTATGGTCAGCATATTAGAGCTTGCAGATTTATTTCATTACTTTTTTTCATAGAAGCCTTGTGGTGCAAGGCTAACAGTTGGAGCTACAATAGCTTAGCAACGGTGTCACTGTCTGAAACAAGGCCAAATAGAATAACAAACAATAAATGTCAAAAAATGATATAAAACATACTTATCAAAGTTGTAGTGAACAGGTGTAAATGTATTTCTTAATGCAAATACAAATTTTTCTGTTTGATAAATTCAGGCCCTTTAATTATACGATGTGTTCCAGCGTAATTGAGGCACAGTGCTGTTTAGTATTATTGTGCAGAAGGCTCTGGCAGTGAGTGTGTGTCTGCTGAATATAGAGACTTCTATTATGTGGCATTAGGCTGCGACTCTCCATGTGCTTTACAATAACTGCAGCTGTTTGTGCTACAGCACCAAGATGATCCCCTGTTTCTGTCATTATCTTAAGTTTTTAAGGGATTTGCTTGTTTAAAGAGCCAAAAACTACCTTGTGTACATGTAGGGGGTTTATCATCCTCATGTTCTTGGCTGTGTTGCACATGCATTGGTTGTTTCCGATTTCAGTTGTTTGAGTAACGAATAAAATAATTCTGGTTTGTGAAGGAAATCTTTGGTGTCTGGTTTCTGCATCACCTCTCGATCCTCTCTGTCACTGTGGCATCTCCTCTCTCCCTCATCACTAAGATGCTATTTATAGTTGCCCCGGTTTTTTCTTCCTCCCTTCTCTGTTGGAGAATGATACACAGAAGCTCTCACAATCTTCTGTTTAATCACATGAGGTCTTGTGGGTATTTATTTTGCAGCGGCTGACATTTCTGCACCACAGAAAATATAATTATCTTCCCCAAAACTCTTCCACTGCAGGCAAAACCATTAGAATTGAGAATGCAAGCTTTTTGCTTTTTTGTTGAAGATTACCCATTTTGAAAGGATGCAACAAAAAGAGTCATTCATATTCCTAATAGGATAATCATCTGTATGTAGGTTTTTTTTTTCTTTATCAGGTGATGATGAATTAATTGTATTTTTTTGGAAAAGTAATTATAGTATGTATGCAGGCTTTTTAATTTAATACATCTGAATAAAATCTATTGGAATCAAATACCGATCAAATAGCGCAGTTTACTAGTCTGTCATTTAATCCTAGTGTAAGTCAGTGAAGAGGTTTGTTTAGAACATGGGTTGGAGAAAAAAAAAAGCATCATGGAGACAAGGACAGCAACAGACAGGTTGCAGAGAGAGAAAGTTGATTTATGTTATGAAAACAATAGCCAAAAATAAGACATCTTGCAGAGATCTGTTGAGTCTATGATCTGAAATGAGAAGTGGCCTGCAAACCTGCGGTAAAAAGAGGTAAATCCAGAATGCCAGTTTTGCTCTTGATTTTACTAATTTAAACAGTCTAGAGCTGTTATTACTATTTTCAGCACTTAGAACAAATAAATATCAAGAATTTTCAGGATAACATTCTGTGGATTTTAAAAAAATCAAGCAAAAAAAGCAGTTTTTTGCTTAATTACAAAGGTCTTTCTGTTTTGAGAAATGCCATTAGGAGGTGAAAGGTATAACATGAAAACTCACAAAACTTGACTTTTTATTATTAAATTTAAATCTTTGCTAAGTCCTTGGCCATTTTCAGGCAATGTTAACAGGAGCCACTGGTGAGGGTGTGAAGAGCAGAATTGCGTTCTGAAACTGGACCTGTGCTTACTATTGTAGAAGAAGAACCTTTATCAGAGAAATGACTAAGAAGCATATAATAAATTAGTAGCAGCAGAGAGAATCTGTCAACATCACAACCATTAGTATGTTTGCAAGATAAAGGTCTTCTGGCCTGATAAGCGTCAGAGTCACATTCAACGCTATTCCTGACATTTTGAATTAAGCTTCCTGAATGGGAAGTGAAACATCTTCAAACTTGGAAACAAAAACCAGTGGATTATTTTTCATCTTCTTTTTTTGGAATGATCAGAGTGAAACCAAACATTTTGGTCGACAACCAAAGTTGGCAGAAATCTAATATTTCACATCACCCTGTAACACACCCTCCCAACACTGAGCCAATTTAATGCTGCATATACAGTTTTATGTCAAACTGATATTTTTTATGTTTTCAGGAAGTTTGTTTTAAGACAGTAATAACATGCCTGTAGAATAATTTTAAATATTAATAGTTTATTTGCTGTTTTTGGAAGCAAAAATGGTTCATCCTTTGAAGAAATATATTTTTCTATACCTGGGTAATTCATAAATCAAAATAAAAAAATAAGCATTACTTAAAAATTTAGTTAATTAATCAAACTTTTACAATAATGGGGATCGTTCTTCGTTGAAGGTAAACCACCATTTTCAGTTCTGCATGGACATTTTCTTACCAGCTCCCTGAAACGTTTCCAGCCTCCATCCATCATCAGACCCTGATGTTGCAGCTGAGATTGCAGCCCGACATGGGTGCAGCAGGATGAGACAAACACACACAGCGAGCATCCAGCAAGGCTGACCCAGGGGAAGCTGAGATCGTGTGATGGAGGATAGAGGCGTGCAGCGTGAGGCCAAGTTAAACGATCTCACAGACGGAGGATCACCTCAGGAAGCTAAATGGCCATCTGTGATCCTGCAGAAACAGGTTGCCTCTAATCCCCCTTATTATCACTCTAATCTATCTTTTTTTTTTCTTTAAATGTCAAATTCCAGTTATCCCTTTATAGAGAAACTTACCATTTTTGATTACTTACCTCAGTGAGGTCTAGAATCACAAGATGGCTGTACATCTTATTTTGGCATTTGACCAATTAGATGAGCTCTTGAATGATATATTATCTACCGTAAATTAAGTTGAGAAAAAAAAGTTAAATCAAGAAAAAAGGTAAAAAGCTCATTGAAAAGTTAAATAGTAAAGTTAAAAAGTTAATAATCCTAGTTAACAATCATATTTAGGATCTATAAACAAAAAAAAAATTAAGCACCAGTATCAGCATTAATGCCTCTAAGGTTATGTTGTACAAAAAAAATGTTTCTTGCACTCTCTTGAGTGTTTTTCATGAATTTCTTATTGAAGCACTTTTGTTATTTTTCTGAACATATTCGGGGTCCAATTGTCGTTTAATTTAGCACAAGCTATAAGCTGTAACAGGTGAATAGTTTTTTTTTTTTTTTTATGTTGGGCTAGGTTTAAAATCATTTTTTTCCTAATGAACCACAGTGGGAAAACATATTGTCTCTATTTGATAATTTATAATAATATCAAACACTAAGATGAGTACAAAAGTATTTTAAATATTAAATAAAAAAACATTTGATATTTAATAAGTTCTGATACAAAAAAGAAGGTATTTTTCAACATTCGGATCAAGAGTACACACTTGAAGCAATGCCTCTAACATGGTATCCATACATATTGTGTGTGTTAATCCCTTTATGACATGTATAAGAAAAAAAGATCAGTCCTGCAAGGGAAGACCTCAGACCCAGAGCATCCTCTCTGCAGTTTACTACTGTATACAGAACATTAAATCAAACAGCTCTACATAATATCATTGGTACGAATAATTTAAACGACACAATGTAGTAAATATGGTCATGATGGTTGTGTATAAACAATTATAAATATTGTTTTCCAGCAGTTGGGCTGAATGTTGACAGCATTTGGCTCAATGCGAACAAATTAACATCCAGGTGGTACAAACACATAGCTGGCAGAAAATCAGCAGCCCAGCTAAATGAATCCAAGTATTACAGCCCAAAAACCATAATCAGTAAATAAAACTAACCTAAATCTATGTTTACTTTGGAAGAACAGATGCTGTCCAGTCTTTGTTTCTCTGTTTTCCTTCAACACTAAATCCAGGTTCCTGTGTGTGATTTTTCTTCTTACTGAAGGATTTTCTTCTTAACGTACTGGCAGAGGCAGAGGGGGGCCATGGTGCAGTGATTCCTCAGGGGCCTCAGATGATGATGGGTTGGCCCCGACAGCCTCTCAGATACAAGCAGCTTCACATAAGCTGCGCTATACGTCATCAGAAGTTGGTATGCTTTAGCCTGGAACAAAGACACAAATACAACAAGGTTCTATTAAACATCCACCATGGTCATTAAGAACATTAATTTTGGGCTTTAATTTATTTCATTAATATCTCCAAAAGGGCTTTGTGTACACCCTGGACATAGCAGTCTATCACAGGGATTCAAACCCCCCTGTAAAAAGCAGTAATGCAACCAGCAGTCATTCATTTTTCCATTTAAGTCATGCAATGCATGTCATGCAATCAATGTGGGACATTTAAATAATTGTAAACCTTTTCTCTTTTAAGTTAATTAAGATTACCAAAAATTACTTCTCAATCTCTAATAGATTTTGCTTTTTAGGTTAAAACCCACAGAGTAGTTGTTGGGAATAAAGTACTACTTTACACAGAAAGTAATGTACATGCAATCAGTTCCTTTTGCTTTTTTTTTTTATTCTATAGATGGACTTAGTTTAAGAGGTCAGTGATAACTGTTTATAATAATTTAGAAACATTTACTGGACAGACTTTTTTAAGTAAACATATATTGAAATATTCTTTCAGGAATAGACTAACTTCACCATACTTTTATCTCAGTAATGTTATTCTAAAGTATTGGTGCTCTTGAACAAACTAATCAGGCTACTCTCACCCACTGGGAATAACTTCATTTGTTTTATACAAAAATACTCCAGACACACATTGAATTTACCTTACTTTTTAGAACCAAGCTTTACTTTCTATCTGCTAAACCTTCTATTGCATTTCAAGATCAACTTAATCGACAATAGATATTTTTACTGGACATACTTTACACTCTAAGATGTTATGTTTACTGTAAGTATTAGTTTCATAAATGTTATCTTGATAATTATGTAATTATGTTATTCTTATGGTTTTACTTTTTTTATTTTAGATACAGACTGGTACTTATGTTTTATTGTAAACAGTACATTAGATGTTACCATGAGTTGCTTTTTTTTACCATCTTGAGTAATTTTATTAATGGCTACTCTTTAATGTGGCTTTAATAAAACTATGCTTAACTAGCGTCACTCTGATTTGTTTTCAATTTTTGGATACTCACCTCTCTTTAGCTATAAATCACATACATCAAATGTAATAAATTGATTTGAACCAATCAGAGCCTGAGAGCTGATCAAACCTAGACTGTATTATTTTATCTCTTATAAAGATAACAATAATTTGATAATATTACCAAGCAGTCACAAACATCCTGGCCTCTCACCTGGGCAGGTAGTAAAGCTTCAGGAACAAGGCTGTAATTAGAAGTGACCTTTGGGGCCCCCTGCTGGCTGGAAGGTGTACTGCTTCTTGTGTCCTCATTTCTTAGCAGAGGTTTGTTTTCATCACAGTCTTGCTCAACTTCTGAAACAGCGGCCTCGGGGTCTATGGGAGGGACCTCCATTACCAAGACGAGATGTGACATTCTGCTCTTCATGGTTTTCTGAGAAGAAACGGACTGATTTGATTGTTCTGACACAGGGCTTGAAACCACAAGGACTCGCCCTCTATTCTAGCTCATGTCTCTACTGGAACTTCAGACAAATTAATAAAACAGCAGAAGAATGACAGATGTACTCGACTCTCACCTGGGTGTCATCTGCCACAAAGCTGAGCTCCTCTAAAGTATCAGACAGTGTCCTCAAACAGCTGGACATGTCCCAGTACACAAAGTACAACTGCAGAGACACACATGCAAGAATACAAGAGGTTTGTAAATCTGCGGTTTGTTTCCAACTGAGTAAACAACAGCAAAGACACCATCCGTCATCAGTGATGGTGCGACCGCTGAAGCATTGATAGTATTTAATTCTTTCCACTGCAGGAGGCAGTGTCAATGAACATTAATTTTTAAGTTGTTATGGATTCTAGATTGGATTTAAGTTAGGATTTTAATTGGATCATTGTAACACAGGAAAATGTTGGAGTTCCATTGTATTTTGGTGTGGAGCCCCAGCCTGCTGCCAGACTCCTCCAAACAGCACCATGGACCAAGATAAGGTGCTGACACAAAATTACCCCAGAATTACACAAGGTTTAGGCCAAACATGAAAAGCTGTAAAAAAACAATCTATCACCAGTGTTGCAGATGGCCCATTGTTCTTGATGCTTTGTGTATATTCTCTTTAAATCAGGCACAGACTATCCAGGTATACCCTTCAGGCATACACATATCTTGCTTGGTGACACAAACCTGCATGTGTCCTGTGCAGTTCTGCACCCAGTCTGCAACAGCCACCAACAATTTGTGTTTCATCATCCTCTCATTCACCTGGACTAACCGAACATCTATGTTGATGTTGATCTAAACAGAAGAAAAGAACTTTAGCTTTTTGACGTTCATGTAAGGTTTTATAATTCAACACCATGGCTTGCCTACTTTTTTGTTACTGTGATGAAGAATGAAAATGATGGCAGTGGTGAGGAGGATAGCGATGAGACTGACAGAGAGAATGAGGACCCAGTAATCAGTTACAGTGATATAAAGGTGTAGGGTTGAAAAACCTGCGCACCATAACACCACGTACAGCACCTAGTGAAGGCAGAGGAAACCAAAATTAAAATAACTTGCCTTCAAATTAGACAAATTCTAACTGTAAAAAAACAACTAAAAAACAATAAAGATTTGTATCCCCAAACAAACAATAAGATTTAAACCCCCCTGCAATTTGATTATTGCTATAAAGTTGAAAAGTATATGTATATATACAAAGACACACACTGTCTACTTTTAAGACTAGACTTAAAACTTTCTTTTTTAATAAAGCTTATAGTTAGAGTCTCTCATGTTATCCTGAGCTCCCATTATAGTTGCTGCTATAGTCTTAGTCTGCTGGAGGACACGAGGACCACTTTTGACCATTCTGCTTCATTCTATCTTTATTCTATCTCCAGTTTTTGTTAGTTTAACCCCTTACTTTATGTCGTCTCTATTTTTTTTTCATCATAGTAGCTTAATTGTTTAGCTTTGAATCCATCTTGGAGAGGAATATCAGCTGGGCTTCTGCCATCAGCACCTTCGGTTATTCTTGATAGAGTTGGGTTTTAGTGTTTCTTCCGGTTTATCTCGTATGGGCTCAGATTTTACTGTGACAAACTGTATGTGCTCTCTTTCATTCCCATGACATGACTCAGAAAACTGGCTCAGAGCTTGTCTGCTTAGCTGTTTCTTCCCTTGACAGAGCCATCTGTGGAGTCAGTTTACCATTATCTTTTCTAACAGAAAGTATTTATGGATCAGTGCTTCTATTTTCCCTTTGTATGCCTGCATCTCTCTCCTTGAACTCCCAGTCTGCCTCTGCAGAATGCTGCTCAAACTGAGCCTGGTTCTGCTGGAGGTTTCTTCTTGTTAAATGGGAGTTTTTCTCTCCACTGTTGCTGCATACATGCTATGTGTGAGGGATTGCTGAAGAGTGAAGAACAAAATCCAAGCGAATATCTACTCTCACAACATGCTCATCCAAGAGGAGAGTGTCCTGCAAAGTCAATGACTTGCTGCAATCAGCAGGTTTGTAATAGAAATACAACTTTTTGAACCAATCTGACTGTATGATCTGATTGTATTGTCCCTGATGACATGTTGTTAATTGGCACAATATAAATAAACTGAATTGAAACTAGATAAAGTTAACCATGTCAATACATACAGCACAGTGACTACCTGTAGCCCCATATCTGGTCACACTATTTTCAGTCTTTCAAGGGGTACTATCGTTTTTGTCAAGGCCTATTTCATGGATTTATTTTTAAAATAAATCTGTAAAAGCAGGGTTTAAAAGCAATGTCAGATTTAGGAGCTATTTCAATGGCCATCAAGGGTTTTTCTTTCATTAAAGAAGGGGTACCAACAATTTGGTCCAGGTGTATGTGTATGCATATATATTAACTCTATTGTACCTTGGTATATAAGCTTACTGCTTCCTTGTTTAACTCTGCTCAAAATTGTCTTTGCACAAATGTTATATTCTGAAGGACAAAAACCACAATTGTTAAAGAAGTGAAACTAAAGAAGTAAAACCAAGAGGGTTTAAAAAAAATACCGGTGCCATTAAAAAGTGGAAAAGGCCGGAGTTGAAAACCATGTATCGTCTGACTGAGGGGACGTCCAGGGCTATTTTCAGTGGAATCTCCATGTCACTGACAGGAATCTAATGAAAACAAACTAATTAACATCATGTGATAAGAGTAAAATCTGCCTTAGATTATAATCTCTGAGCTTCAACAAACCTCAAAACCATTCCTCTCCAATTTGGCCCGACAGAGAGAAAGATCAAATCTGGGATTAAACATAGATCTGGTTGGGATTGCAGCAACACACTGACCTGTCAAAGACAAAAAAGAAGACTGTGATTATTTAATCAATAAAAATCTAGTGTCAATAATTTATAAATGCAGAATGTGAAACAATTTGATTTTATGAGGATGGAAAACATTGAAAAACTGGAAGGGTAAGCAACATTTAAAAGGTTCCCAAGCAAGTCAGCCCTCAGCCTCACACCTCCCTGCCAATTATGGTAACTTTATATGGGGGAGGGGCAAAGGAGACGCAAAATATCTAACCAAGGTGGCAAAGCTGGGCACCTTTATTGAGATATGTAAGAAATTTCTCATATGCAAATAGAAAAACCTTAAAGAAAACCACCTTGAAACTTTCAATTGAATTTTTTTTCTAGGAAACAAAGGCAGCATTGAGGTATAGCTAACCAAGTAAAAGAAATAATGAATAAAATAAATCAAGACAAACAGAAAAAAGTTACTTTAATTACGATGCAGTGATTTTAGCGATCACTTTTAGGATATAAGCAGCTAAATTTCTCACGAAAGATCCAAACTAATATCTCTGTACTGCATTTCATACAGAGAACAAATAGTATACACATATGGTTCAGTTGGATAGGCTTGATTCCCAGACACTGTTAACACCTTCTCTCCGTAATCAGTTTCCACTGCACAGCCTCTCTCTCTGAATGAAATCTTTTCATCTTGACCACATATGCTTTCCTCATTTTCCTCATCTTTACACATTTTTTCAGCTGTCGCACTTTCAGTTGCCTCCTTTACCAGTGACCATCCTTTTCCTCACAATCATTCCTGCTTCGTCAAGTCTCTGAGTCTTTTCTTACTTCTCAATTCTCACATTTTGTCCAAAGAAAATAGAAATGTCTCCACTGAAATCACCTTCACTAATTATCATCTCTCCTCTCCAGACACCAGGCAAACCTGCATTTCTGAAGCTGTGATTAATCCTGAAAAGATCCGTGTTGCTGATATTGGCTACCTCTACTTCCTGTTTGTTAAAACTGTAAGGTCAGCGTATGAAGATATTACACCTGTCTAATTCACTCCAATAGACGGAACCATGTCTAATTCACACAAAGTTTGTTTAAATTCACATGACATTTGAACAGAAAAATGGTTATTCAGATAGACATTTTATTGACATCAGTTAGGAGGCCAGCTGGCTCCTAGAGCAGGGGGGTGAGTGTTCCCCCTCTTGCCCCCGATAGATCCACCACTGCCACTATCAGGTACCTGTCACATCATCAGTCAACCATCTAATTTTATTTAATCCAAGGTTGTTGTTTTTTTTTTCCATTGGGTCATATATAGACTTAATGGCAGAAACACTCAGGACTTCAAAGACTTATCCAGAACAAGTGGTCGATGAATAAAAAAACATCCTACAATAAATTTTCTTTTGTATTCTTCTTGTATGTCAATATGTAGAGTGTTCATTCAAATTCCAAATTATCTGTCCACCACAATTTGACTAAATAATGGAAGTTGACAGTTGTAACAAAAAATGCATATAGGTCTATAACTGTTCTACTATATGTAAATAAGATTTTACATTTCCAACAACCTTTACTAAAGACCACACAAATATTACAGACTATACAATGAAACTACAAAAAATAAATAATATAAAAGTGAATTTCTCCCGGCTTACTTTTGTGAAGGTTACATTTAGATGATAAAATTGTTAAATATCAATGTATAAATGTAACTGAACTCCATTTATTTATGTTCTTAAAAATATTTAAATACCATTTGTCCATGTAGATCTGTTGTTATTGGTGTGTACGTCAGATATGGCTGGTCTGATTTCAAAGTCCACATCAGATTCCTCCTGGCAACCCCCATCGTTTTTCTCCATCACATCAGCCGTTCCTGTACCCTGTCACAGTCACAGTCATGTCAAGTTGCCTTCAATTCACGCACTTAGGATTATCATTTGTTATACAAGGATAAAGCCAAATGGACTATGGCTGCTAGAAATTGTTTACTAGACATAAAACAAACAGGTACAATAGTTTATATGTATAAAATGGTGAAAACTTTCAAAATAACAAAAAGTAAATGAGTTATCTTCCCTTTTCCAAAAAGAAGCAAATCATTGGCAAATGCTAAAACTAATACCCTAATTGTTGTGAATACAGTGAACAAAAAGAAGATTTAAAACACTTGAAAACACACAATCAAAGATTAAAATTCTTTGATTCGTTTCAAAATACTGGGTCAAAGTTAATAATTTAGCCATGGTTTTTAAGCTAAAATAGCATCGGATTTTCAGGCAAAAGGAGTTAGATAGAAAATTAAAAAATTTTTTGGAAGCAAAATTTAGCAGAGCAAAAGTGAAGCTATGGATGTATTTTTAATTTCACATATCTAGCTGATTATCAGCTGATTAGTGTTATTAAATGATAAAAAAAACAATAAGTTAAAGTAAGTCAGACTAAGCAAGTATGTAATTTATGTATGTAAGTTTATCTGTATAGAGCAGTTCTATATAAAGACAATTCAAAGTGCTTTACACCTAAAAAAGTAGTTAAAAAAATAAAATAGAAGCCAAAACAAAAGCAAACATGATAAAAGCAGGTAGCAAAGCAAACAAAACAGCTGGCAATGGTTCTTTAGTGAATGGTGCAGTCCTTTGCACCCACTAATACTTTTTCCCCTGCAAAGCCTGTTTATATAACAATAACATAAAGCAAAAGTCATAGCAAGTGAGACCTAGTTTAATCTACCATTTAAGGTAGCTAAAGCTAACACCAGGCACCTGAGATAAAGCAGAACAGAATAACCAAACCGAATCACAGAATAACTCCATACACTAATACCCTAATGTAGCAGTGAGTAGATGGTGCCTTCTTAATGAACTGATGTGACATATTGATCACATTCCTGTATGCATTCCCTAAGGATTAGAAAAAATATTATGCATTGTTGTTCTGATGAATGCCATAAAAAGAAAATAACAGAAACTTATATCTTTAAGATTGTGCATTTTCAATGTGAGTGTGAGAATATCTGCCATTTTGATTTTCCTTGCAACATACTTAACAGTCATATGACATGGTTACGAATCAAAGTAGAGGAACAGGCAAAATAAAATGTAGGGACACTACATTTCCAAAAATGTACAAAATTGTGACACTACATTTCCATTGCAGGCCACCATGTGTATCATGGCATTTTTGAGTTAGACTGGGGTTTACTGAACTACCCATCTTCACCCAAAGAAGAAAATATAAAGCATATTGTCTTCTGAGATTAAGGCACCTATACTTGACTCCTGTTCTGTTCAACAAACAGACAATTCCTTTGAGAACAGTTACAAAGTAATTTCACACCAAATCTCACTTAAACACACTTTACTGTGTCGGTTCCGTCAAAGCATTTAGACAAATTGGTAAAAAAATATTGAGTATAAGGAAACTCAGCAGACTGCATCAAGTAATTTACTTGCAGCCTTTACTTCTGAGTGAGAATGAAGGAACAGCGTGGTTTGCATGGTGTTGTTGACTCTGCAGTAATTCCTCATCCTGAGCATACATAGCGACAGTGTGAAGGAAGACTTCCCTTTAACAGGAAGAAGCCTCCAGATGAAGCAGCTCAGTGTTAGTGGCCTTTCAGGACTGACTGGGGGGTTTCAGCAAACAGAGCAAATGCAAAAGAGGAACACTGATCCAGAAGTGTTCTCCTTTCATTCTATGTGAGAGAAATGTACAAGGTTAACGATGGTAGTAGTTTCATCTAAGACAGAAACAGATGAGCCAATAATCAACCCTAAGTGATAAAAGAAAGTACATAAACGACTATACTTCCTCTACGACATTCTACTAAAAAAGAATAACTCGATGAGAAATGTAATTAAAATTAACCCGACATAATTACCTTTATCAAATATATTCAGATTATTATCAGTGTGTAAAAACCTACTTTGGACATCCCAGCTGGTGCCATGAGCTCCTCTGGCAGGGCTGAAAGGTCTGTATGTGAAGCGGAAGGGTTTTAACATGTCACGGTTCAAAAAGCAGAACTTCTATGCCAGAACGACTTAGAATCGCTTAGCAGACAGCCCCAGTAACAGACCGTAGATTTTAATCTCTGAGATATACGCTCACTGTTCACCAAAGATACATAAAGTTTGAGAAATAACAGGAAACCATCACTTCTGCTTTTACAGCCTCCATAGTCTTTGCTGCAGTAACAGCATCTCTGCAGGCTGCAGTAACTCTGCAGGCTCTTTTAATGTCTTTTCTGTTTATTCTTTCAAAATCTCTTTTTGGTTGTCGGTGTTTTCATCTGATAACAGTGTACAGAACAGCCTATAGCTTTATCAAAAGCACGCCCATTAACCTCATGGACAAACAGCAAATAAAGGGGCAAACAAGAAACCCAAATCCTTCTTGCAGACCCAACCCCCCTGCTCTATTTCCATCACAGTTATGTTTTTAATGTGTCTGACATATTTTTAACAACGAGGTGTCAAAACAAAACCCTTCCCTCTTGAGTTTGCCTTCTTTCATTTTCACTTCCTTGCTTGGTAATGCTAGCACAAAGCTCTCATTGCTTGGTTGTGTGTTTTGCAAGCATGTAAGAAGAAGCCTGCATCTTATCAAAAGCAGCATGTTCGGCATTATGTCTCCACACAGACCAGGGTGCCATAAAAACAACAGTTATCTGTAAACAACATCTCTTACTGAGTAGGGCCGCTAGAAACCTGACACAAAAACATTTCCTGTCACGATGAAACTCAACTGAAGTTTACTGATGAGGCATGATTCATATTTACATTTCAGCAAAGGGTTACATGGCATAACTTCTTATAGCAAAAAGTTTTGCATGTCTTAAGATAATTTGGAAGTGTGTTGCACAAACTTTCTTTTTTTAAAAAGTTGGTTTTCATAAGTATACAAACAATGTGAATCACAAACTAAGAATAGGGATTCCAAGAAGCTGTTTAAAGGATTAAATGTGTCCCACCTGTAGTTAGGTTAAAAGTCCATGCTATGAAAACAGTGGTGAGCTTTGTATCCCCTCGTCATTCTTGCTGCACTTGTCCCCGAAAAATAGAAGAGCCTTTAAAGTGGTTCCTCGAAAGCAGGTTGGTGCCAATACAGACGTTGGCGTTTTGCTCTTTTCATGCCTGAACCAGTTCCGCTTATTCCTCTCTTTCACTCTCTGGCTTGTGACTCAGATCAGCTGCGCCTCATGACTGAAGGAATGTGGTCTGTGATCCTCATCTCTGCACACGAAGAGCAAGAAGGAAAGCCAGCAGCATGGCTTAACTCATCTTCTATGGTCTAACTGATGAGGTCAGGTCTGCTTTGAAGTGGTCCAGACGCCAATATGTTTGAGTTTATGATGCTTTTAAGGCTTTGTATAATCCATTAGAATTTATGATGACAAGCAGCGTTGGTTCTGCTGGCATCATGTTGTAGTTTTACTGGAGCTGTTACATATTAACTCAAGAGGTCTAAATGGCCATTCAGGTCCATGTCAAGGATGCATGTTTTCTTGCTGTTTTCACTTGAGACAGGAGCATACGCTGGAAAAATGATCTAGAAATAAGTAAAAATGTCTTAAGTTAAGTCTATTTACCCATAATGTAAGTAGGTAAATGAGATAGCTTGCCAATTGGATGACTATTTTTACTCTTAAAATAAGATAATAAGATGATATGCACTTGAAATAAGACAATGGAATATTTTTTTTTTCTTATTTCAAAAGTAAATATGTATCACTTTCCTCTTCAATTCAAGAGCAAATGCACTTATTTTAAGAAGAAATTACTTATTTAGATTTAAAGTTTTTACTGTGTAGATAAAAATGAAGTGCCAAAGCCCTATAAATACAGAGAAGTGCATGGGATGCTTTACAGAAAGCCTAGTTAACTGTGTTTTTTCTTCATTATAGTAACTATGACACTTAGAGAATACTTTTTAAATCACTCCATGATAGCCCATGATAGATTAGACCATACTTACATGTGTTTTAAAAATATAAGCACATATATAATATAAATCAATTATTCCATTTTTAAATGCTTATCTATTTCAGTAACTCAATTCAAAGTAAACACATTGTATATAAAGTATATAAACTGTGCTTTTAAAGTCTTTATTTCTGTTATGTATGAGGATTTTCTACTTGTAAGTAATGGATGGATGGATGGATGGATCATATTAGACTAAGAAATCCATATTACAATTTACTGAATACTACTGTACATGTTCCTAATACCATGTTGCTTTTAGAAATATATAAAATTGATTAAAAAATGAGTTCAATTCTACCCCAAAGTTTGTTGTGTTTCTATTGGTTGAGGAAGCTCTCTTTCCAAACAGCAGACATCTGTTAGGAGGCGAGGCCAAGTTGTGGCAGGTGGCACACCTGTCATGTGTTTTCTTCTTTGTTTGCTGGAGATTTAAGGAGCTACACCACTGTTATTCTTCCCCTGATTGTCAAACCCTGTGTTAAAGTCAAGCCCGGGGAGTTTTCTAACTCCTCGTGACTTACCTAACATTCCTTGTGACTCATGGTTCCTCCTTTAATTTGTACTAGTGTCCACTCCTTTTTTAAAAATGAATTGTGACCTGGGACTCATCACTTTTCCTATGATTTGAAGTCATTTCAAAGTGGAGCAACCCAGTCGATGTCCCAACTATAAGATGAATCTAAGAGGGGCAGTAAACATTAGGGTGATGGCAGAGAGGCCTTATAACCGTTTCTTATAACCAAATATCAATATACCAAAAGAAACATGCGAAAAACAATTATAAAGGGTGGACTGAATTGATAAACTGTTGCTACTGTAAGCTGAGTATTTAGCAAGGTAAGGCCCAAAGGTACTCATACCTCCAAAGATTTTTCATATTGTTACTCAATCATGATTAAATTAGACAGACATCTTTGAGAAGATGATAAATCGGTTTCAAACGTAGAATAAAAAAAGGTTATTTGTATTTGTTAAAAATATGATAAAGTCAATAATCCTTTCTCTTGAATGAAAGAAGCACAGCAATAAACCAATAAAGGTTTGAGGACATTACAGGGCTCCTAAATTTACTGCTCGGGCAAGGATAGCATAAACTAACAGTGCACACAAAGAGGAAGACCTACAAAATCATTATTGGTTCATTATGAAATAACAAAAGAAAGGGTATTCTTTTAGAAAAATATGCTGAACTAGATTTTTCATGCACACATATGGACAGGGATTCTTTGGGCTATCCTGCCCCACTGTGGCTGAATAATGGTCACTGCAAATAAACAACTACTGGGGGTAGTATTACATAATAGAATTTTCAGAATTAATATACATGTAAGCATGATGAATAACAATGATGATTGATTTAATGAATATGCAAATTATCTTAATAAATGATTACTGTTATTTTTCATATATCTCTTAGTACATTTACCACTTTATTTAGAGCTGTTTTTAAGACTTTACATTCTTATCTATATTTGTAACATTCTATTAGCTCATGTTCAACTTATTCTAATTGACTACAATGATTACAAATCCCTGTTTGATGCTTTCTATTTGGAAAAGAGTACAACAAGACATCTATGCGATACAGTATACCTTAATCATGTCTCTTGGGATTCAGTTTCAGGATCTATGACACAAACTGCCCTGCTGTTTCTTAATTTTTCTGTTGCTTCTGCCATACCTTAAGGACATTGCTTTGAATGAAAGATTTCCCTTCACCACAATCATGTTTATGTCATTCATCTTGAGGGCCTATTTGGCTCAAATATTCAATTCAGTTCAGTCCATTTGATTTATGAAGAGCCAATTTACAACACATGTCATCAGAAGGAAATTTATAGAGACATTTCAAATAGATCATAGTCATATTGGTTCAAAGTTTCCATTGAAGGAAAACCAGCTAATTGCATCATGTCAGCATGTAGACAGAGTAGACATTCGCTTGCATTTTGTCAGTGACTCTTCAGCAATCCCTCACACCAACAGTGGGGAGGGAAAACTCCTGTTAAAGGAAAGCTCTGTGTCTACACCTTGAAGCTTTCTCTCTCCGGTTCTTTCTTCCTGAAAAGAGATCACTCCAGACAAACTCTTTAAATAACGCTTCACAATGTATCAAATAACAATGAGAAATGACAACAGATTTTGATAGAAATTGTAATCTTACTCAGATCAGAGAAGTTGCTTAGGGTTGCAGAATGCAGCTGCTTACCAACTGGGCTCACTTCTCGGGAAATGGCCTGACAAACAGGTAGAGAAGCATTTTATACTTCAGTCTGCCATATCATCACATCATTACATTATACACTTTTGCAGATGAGGAGACATCCATGGCTCTAGCCTTACCAAAATATTACACTTTCTTCATTCTTAGGTGAAGGACACCGCTCTCTTCCATCCCCAAATCTTTGCCACATACAGAATGAAGATTATAACTGTATATAGCTGGGCCGAGGAAATGGCCCAATTAGATAAATTACTGTGGAAAACTTCCTTCTGACATGCAACAGGTAGCTAATATTAGGGTGTAATGAATTCACACATCATCAATGATAAGTATCCTAACACTCCCTTGTAACAGAAATAAACCTACAGCAGAATCAGACTCAGTGTGAGGCACATTCTGAAACCGACTCGGGATTCAAGGAGAAGGAAGCAGACATACAAAAAGAAGCATAGATACAAAGGATAACCAATAACTAGCTCCATAGGTGGCTCTGGTAAAGAAATGAAGCATTAATCAGACAAACTCTGGGCACACACACTTTGTCACAGTAGAAGCTCAGCCAGTAGCTATGTCTAGGAGAGAAACAGGTCTAAACACTGAATAACAGTCTCAACGCTAATATCTGTAATTAAATGTGTTGATGGCAGCAGCTCAGCTGATATTTTTTTCCAACATGGAGTCACACCAAAACAGGAAGAGATCAGATGAAGCTACTATGACAAAAATAACAAAAACAAAGAGAAAATAAAGTTATTGGTTGAACTAACAAATTCATGCAGAGTGGGAGAATGCAGATAGAATGAAGCCAAATGATGAAAATTAACTATATAAAAGTTAAATAACTGCCTCTTTATTCCCTTTTACTCTGAAATTTGTTGGGTTCCATTAATGTGATGTGGAATATATTGGGGGGGAGTGTTGGCCTTGTAGTTAGAACAGTGAGCTTGTGCTCTGAGAAGGTTGCAAGTACCCGGTTCGATCCCCATAGCCTCAGGGTCCCTGAACAAGATCCTTAACCCCACATTGCTCCCTGGGCGCCGCACAGTGGCAGCCCACTGCTCCCAAGGGGATGGGTTAAATGCAGAGATGAATTTCACCAATGTGAGATCAATAAAGTTCATCTATTATTATCATAATTTTGACAAGAATGTATTTTACTGAGAATATATAACTTGGTATACAGGCTTACTTAACACAGCTGCATGATTGTGAACGGAAATTGGACTGACTCTAATTTAGAATCTTTCTCCGTTTTTGGTAATTTTTAAGCATTTATCTTCAATGCCTTTTCCTCCTGAGATGTTAGGGATTATGTCATAAATAGGTATTACTGGTGAAATACCTGAGATGACCCTACAAACATGCTTTTTACCCTCTAGGATTTTCCTCCGTAACTCCAAAACTCTTGTGTAATTCTGCAGCTCCTCAATCGACAGCTTGTCAATCTGGGCAGGCCTAAATTCCCCGGTCTAAACTTTCTGGACCAATTAAGGCGTAGAAGGCCATAGTTTATGATGCCTCACTCCTAGAGCAAAAATGATCCATGATGCAGCAGCTTTTCTCAAACCATAAGAGTCAAGAGGGCAGCGGCATCAGATCAATGTTTTAATAGCTGGATATAGATTAATCATTATACATACAGGGTACATAAAATGAAATTCTGTAGATCAGGATGGAGGATTAGCCTGAGTTGCTGTGACTGAACATTGCCACCACTAATGGCCAACCTGACCAGTATATCTTTGGTGGTCGGGAAACCAGAGCGCCCAGAGGAAACCTACCGGTACACAGATATGGGGAGAATATCCAAACTCCAAACAATAAGACTCCTGCTGAGCCCCAGACTGAAACCCAGGACGTTCTTGCTGTGAGGCAAGAGTCCTAACCCCTGCTGCACTGTGCTGCCCTATGTATTGTTAAAACCACAACAGCTGGCTGCTGTAAGAGTTATTCTTAAAAAAAAAAAAAAGAGGACATCTATGCTACTCTCCTGCCTGGTTTTTGGGGTATGTGCCACATTTATCTAATTGATTCTTACTGTTTTTTGCTGACAATGTTAATCCAATCCTGGTCCCATCTTTAATATCGAACTCTGCCCGGGCTTTTTAGACTGATATGTTGTATTCAAGGCATTAATCAATCTGGCTTGCCATACCAAGACCACACAGCATCTCCCTGACAGTTGGGCCTGCTCATCGACACCTGACTCTTTGCCACTTGACTGTGGCTGAGGTCTCCGACAAGGCTGTCCATGTTGAAATGCCTTCATTTTTAAGGGATTTGAGGACAAATTGCCTCACCACTGGAGCAGGATTACTAAGAGCTTGAGACAGGAATCCAGTAAAGAACTCCTGATCTTCTTCCTGGGAGTCCTGTCTGAAGTTCAGAAATACTCCTGCTCCAGAGGTCCTTTGTTCTTCAGTCCCAGAAGTCCAATGCGGGTCACAGCATGGTGGTAGTAGTAAATTTTCACGAGTACATAATATTGATTTTTTTTAAATTATTATTATATTAAAATTTCTACCATTTTCTTTTGTATTATTACCATGCCGTTTCTGTGTCCCTTAAAGCAGGCCGGAATCAAGCAATGGTCTGAAGGTGCTGAAGGGGAAAGGTTTCTATAGGGAGAATACAGAGGGTGTGCTATTCCTGAGGGTGATCTTTTTAGATCCTCATTTTCACATTTCCTTCTGACATATGAATTAACATGTAAGCTTTTTTCTTTAGTGATTGTATATTTTTTGTTTGTTTGCTGTAGGCTTCGTTCTTTTATTGTCTGTCTAGGGATGGTGACAGGTTGTTTCTCTAATTGTCTGTGGCTGATGTCCATACTGTTTGTCTCCTGTGTTTAATTTATTTTTTTTTCTTCTGCAGATTTACTGCTGCAGGGGGAAATCAAACGTATACAGGTTTCTTAATGGTGCAATAAAAAAACACTGAACTCCACTTTTATTTTGGAGGGTCATGTAGTCACGTGACTTCGACAGTTGATCACATGACCAACCGATAAACAAGGCATAAAATGTTCAACGCTGAGTGAGTTAGTGAGAGAGAAAGCTTTTGTTTCAGGTTCTTTGGACACTTGACTCCTGTTTTGTTTGATTATTACTGGTCACAGTGAAGAAGGAGAAAGTTTCAGAAGCTGATTCAAGCATGGAAACCGGAAGCAGGGCTGCTGCTGTCTCTTTATGGCTCTGTGCTGCGCTGTCCGGCTGCTTTAGCGCCATCAACCCAGCTCAGGTAGACCGAAACCGATCGTTACTATGGTATAACATTGTCATATGCAGGTAAAAACAGGTAGAAAACACGCAGTTAAAGCGTGACTTAGTTAAGTCGTTAAAAAAGAAAAAGTTCTGGAGGAATTCATGTCATGTCAAGTGCAGAAGTGTCTAACTGCACCTGACTGCTTTATGCTCAGACATAAAGGAACTTGCCTTTCCTGTTTGGCAAGTTCCCTTCAAAACAGAGGAAACTTATAATGTTTGGCCCCATGATTTACTAAAATGTTTTTTAAAAAGTGTGTTTTTTTTCCTTTATGACAGGTTAACACAAAGCTATTTGTTTCATCATTAAAAATCTTAACTTCCTCTAAACTGTTGTGTGTTGTTAGTTTAATGGCACTCAGAGGATCTGAATTTAGTCTTATACTGCATTAAAATAGATTTTAATGCAGTATACCTTATGTAAGTATTTCTACCATGTCCAACTCAATTTGATAAGGTAGAAAACTCCTCATATCTGCATATGACATATCTAAGATTGTCAAAAATAAAGGGCAGATTTAGGGCCAAAATCACTGGGAGTCCCATGAATTCAGATTTCCCACTCAGGATTCTTTGTTTTATTACTCCTATTTGTTTGGTATATCTAAATGCAAAAACGATCTAAAAAAAGAGTAGAAATGTATTAAATTAAGTGTATTTACCCTTAATGTGAGCAGGTAAATAAGATGATTTGCCAGTGGAATGAATTAATTACTCTTAAAAATAAGATAATTAGATTATATGCACTTGTAATTAGACAATATAATAGTTTTTTTTTTCTTATTTTAAATATAAATTGTCTTGTTCTATTGGCAACGTGTTTCATTTACCTCCTTGATTTAGGAAAAAAAATGACTTGAGATTTACATTTTTTGCAGTGCAGCTATTTTATCACATACACATAGTCAGTTTTTTTTATATAAATCATCCTTTATATGGCAGTAACTCAATATGTTTAGGTGTTACACAAAGAAGACAATTTGCTGGAGTTTAAACTGAGTTTTAGAGTGGGGGGAATAGGCCTTTGTGTGTTGGTGCCGGACAGGCTTATCTAAGTATTTCAGAAACTGCAGCCCTTGTAGGATTTTCACATTCTAACATACTAACATTTTTAACTCAATATCAATACCCAGAAAAATATTTAGTATTTGATTCAATTCTAAATACCATGGGAATAAGAAATGCTGGATAATTAAAGGTATAAAACATATTTATTAGCATGAAAATCATACCACTAAATGTTAAATAAGTGTACAAATATTTTTTTTAGAATTTGAGAATATGTTTAGTTTGTTCCAGGTTTTATTATTTTAATGTGCAAGTAATCTAGATATCTAAAATTAACTTTGCCTGTAACACTGGCGAATGAAATCGAGAGAGTTGCTTAGCTTATTTTAATGAATAATGCTACTTTCAGACCGCATGCGCTTGAAGCAGCAAAAAAGATTCTGCTGGTTCATTTTTGATGCATGTCCACTTTAAGGACAGACGTCCACTAAAGTGTGTCCAGATGTGTCTGATGCTTCTGCTGCTCCTGTGTTCAATGTTAAATCCCTTGCATTGATAAAAGGATGTAACTTTTTAACTCCATGAATGTTTATGAAGTAAAATAATTTATCTAAATCCATAAATGTATTCAGCCAGGCTCTCAGCCTTAATACTGACAATCGAATAAGGGATGGCTGACATTTTATTATTCTAACATGCATAAGCTTGTGGGAAGTCATGTTTCATCATGTTTTCTGTATCTTTGCTAAAATGAAGGTTGCTCAACGCTTTACTTTGTAGTACTTTACCTGCTCAGTCAACTGTTACCAGATTGCAGATAATATAGGCATTTTTCCTGTCCTAACTAGTTTTGTCCACAGAACTTTTAAGCTTTTTATCTTTCTCTTGCTTATCCTCATTCTCAACTCTTTATGATCTGTTCTCTGTTGCATAGATTGACCCTCTGGTGTATGAGGAGCAGCTGTTGTGGGTAAGCGGAACCCAGGGCTATGTGAACACCTACAGAATCCCACTCATCACTTTCACACCCAAAGGTAGCCTGCTGGCCATAACAGAGGGTAGGAAGTCTTCGTCCAGTGACGTAGGAGCCAAGTTCATCGCAGTCAGACGTTCCACTGACAAAGGCAAGAAACCCCAGAAATTTTTATTTAAAAACCTCAAATAATCAGTGGGGTCTGGGATTACATTAGCAGCTCACTTGTTTTACTTCTGCTGTTCCTTGCAGGGAGCACATGGTCGCCCACCTCCTTCGTAGTGGATGATGGTAGCTTTCCAGATGGCTTGAACTTGGGCTCCGTAGTTGTGGATGAAGAGGCAGGTTCGGTGATTCTGATTTACACCATCTGCTTCCACCTATATCACTGCAGCCCAGCTAGCACCATGATGGTGGAAAGCTTGGATGACGGTCTGAGCTGGAGCCGGCCCCGAAACCTGTCGGTCCAACTGGGAGTGAAGGCTTTTGCTCCTGGGCCAGGATTCGGTATCCAGGTGAGAAAGAAGCATTAGGAGTGCATTGGGCTCTCCAATTATTATTTTTAGAACACAGATGTTCCCTAAAATGGGCCTCCATGTTCATCAGAAACGCACACACCTCAAAATTGCAGAGGAATTGCAAGCAGTTCAGCTTGCAGTTTAAATGCAATGTGTCCTTTTGAGATTGTCAAAAAAAAACTCTGCATGTTTACTTCAATATAGACTGAATTATTTTTTCAGTTATACTCACTGCTGAGGACTTAACACTATAGCTGGATTCACCCAATACCACACATTCATTTACCTAAACACTGACCAATAGGCTGTTTGGTGTTATAATTGTTGAAACCACAACCTTCCACATGCAGACTAGTACTCTTCCCACTAACCCACCCACTAATAAGATGGACAATGATGTTTTAGATGTGGAGGCAGTGGCTCCAAATTTTATTATAATTGTGTGACATATCAGAGCCTCAATCTGATTGGCTGAACGATAAGTTGATCCAAATAAAAGGACGGATTCTAGGAGGACTCATCAGTGCTTTGAGCTAGGTCAAAATTATTGTGCAGGTTTGTACCTGTATCTGTTGTGGTCGCATTTTGACATAAAAACCAGCTACCTGGATCCTCTCATTTTGGTCACTTTGCTTCCTCCTAAGCGTATTGCTGAAACTGCTGGTGGAGCTGCAGAAACCACCTATGGAAAGGAAAGCAGCAACAGAAACCTGTTTAGTAACTACTGAGAGGATGTTAGCATCCCAATTGGCTTCACATTAACGAGCCTAGCCAAATTGCTGCGACCAAGTAATGTTTAATACATTTGTGAAGGTTCTAAGAAATACAGGTTAGTTTTAATGTAAGGGCAGAGAACTGTGAGTGATTTTTTTTTTTTATTGTAAGGCTAAAATTTAACCAAAACAGCTTTTTTATTGGCATCATAAGGAGCTGACAGCATTTACATCACATGAACATAGTTAAAGGTTTTAAAATCAGCATTTCTTCTTTCAGTTTTTTTTTTTTTTTTTTTACTAAATCCAGTTCCTAAATGAGCATTAGTGTTAATTGGATTGGATTTTTTTTTCCTTTATTTTTTTTTTATTAACCGTATAGTTATATTTACAAGATCATAGCTGATTTTTTTGTTTTGTTTTTGTGGTGGGCATTGTTTCGTACTGCTGTTTATAATAAAACAGGGAACAATTTTGGTTGGTTCTGGTTTCACATCAGATGCAAAATAGTCATATAAACACAAAGGTTTTATCATTCAATTTGGGACAAGTTACCAATATTTAAAGATAACTATTCTTCTACAAAGCTTTGCCAGCAGGGCTGGTCTTAATGATTATAAATCAATCTAGCTGTGTTGATCTGACATGATCCCTGTGATTTTTTATCAATACTTTTTCAGGTTATTTGTATAAAATCTGTTTCCATAAACCAACAGAAATATGACATTGTTAGCATTTCCACATCCTCTTTCACTATTTGAGGTGTAGTTTCCAGTTAGGACAGGATCCACCCGCTTTACAGCTTGTAGAAACTGCTATCCCTCCTTTACTAATTTTACATGTCATTAAGTCTTTCTAGAACAAATTTGAAACTATTTTCATAATCTATATATTTGAGTGACTATTTCTTTATAAGCTTATAGACCGTGAATCTAAAAGGAAAACCAAACTAATAACCTGTTAATGTGGATTTATTTCATAATGGATGATGGAATTCGAAAAACATTTATGATACAACAAACTGCTGGTAAAATTAAAATGTAAAACCAACTCACAGAATCTTAAACTTTGTTTTTTGATAACACAACCATTTATCTAGCTTCTGCATCTCTTCTAAGATCATGACACAAGACATTTATCTGTAAGTGCACAAAGAGAAGGTACAATTATCTCACTGATTACAACTTAAATCAATAGTCTGCATTGGATTTTCTTTGTAAGCATCCTTTATACTTATTGAAGGAATTTTCAAGCAACTGTTGGGGAAGAAGATGGTTCTTAGCTGTTGCATTTCAGCAGGTTTTAGTGCTGATACTTGACAGGGACGATTACTTTTTTGTGATTAACTCTCTGTCAGACCAGATAAACATTGTTTGGAGTATTTGTTTTTCAGGTCAGAAAAGAAAAAAAAGTCTATTTTGAGTAGGTTTATTTAATGGGGCGGACCCCACCCCCAAAGATGTAGATTAATACTTCTAATGGCAAAGTTATTGGCACCCCTAATCTCTATGCTTTAATACAACAAAACTTCATTTTCTAAAACATTTCATAAGGTCGGAGCAAACAGATACAGGATTTTACAACCATTACTGTATCACCTTCCCTTCTTTGTAACCCATTCTACAAGTTTTCTGAACTTTTTCTAACAGAGCAAAGCTAAATTTTGGTATTTTAACGATCTAATCAGACTATGGAATTTATCAAAGTCCCTGAGCCCCTTGTTAGAAGCACAGTAGAACTACAAGCCCATAGCATCACAGATCCTCTTCTATGCTCAGGAATATATAATGATGTGCATTTCAAACTATTAATCAACTTATGGGTGTTATTTATCAGTAGAACATGCCAGTATTTTAGGCTTGAAAAGAAAAGATGTTTTCTTTCTTTAGATAACTCAAATAAATGGTGCTTATCTACCTTTATAGCATATATACACTGTTAATAAGACTGTAATTTTGATTTTGTTAGAATATTTAGTGTCTAGATTACACTGCAGCGATTGAAGATTAATTTATTTTTATGTGCTACACATCTTTCTTAGGTGTTGGTATCATTGTTTCAGGTGTTGTAGCTGTGTGTCATTACTGTGAAAACAAGAAGGATGAACCTTGGAGTGGCTCTTTGCTTTGAGGGGGAATGATTATCAGCTGCTGTGTTGATACAATCAGAAAACGAAGGTTATTTGGAAGGTTCTCCTTTTCTGGATGTGCAGTCTCCTCTATTTTTTGTATTCCAAGCCAGACTTCCTAACCTCACAATTAAAAATTTCTATAACAGAAAGACATGCTTTAAGATTACACAAAGATGCATTTTTGGATCACCAGGAGGAGGAAATCAAGAGAAACCACTCAAAGTAGAGAAGAAGGACACATTTTTTGTCCCCTCTCATTTGTAAATAAAGTGATAACAGGACTGTCCTATATCAAATTAGTAAATGTGAAGTTTGTATTAGTTTTTGGAGTGTGTTTAGCTTTATGATACACATCAATTGTGCAATAGTTTAAAAAAAAGTGTGCAAGATGCAATGTTTTAGAACCTAATTTTTTATTCCTCATTTGCATATCTTTTTTAGGCAGGATTTTATAATAATAACAGTTGCATCACAGCTTTGCACAGGCTGTTCTAAGGGTAATCTAGAAAAGCCCTAGTGGGACTCTTTCAGGCATTGAAGAAAAGGATTTCTACTGGCCTTTCTTAGTGGGTATCACTAAATATAGACAATCATTAAGCACACTATTCCTTTTGTTTTATTACTTCTGTCTGGCTTACCTATTGCGTTGCCTTGTTTAGGTTGCTCTATACAGGTACTGCATTTATTTCTGTTTCTTGATGTAGATTTGAGGGGTTACCAAGTATTTTGTAATGTCTGTTTCCAGGGCAGAGCAGGAGACCTAAAAAGCTTTATTTAGACAAGTTGAATATATATTGCACTCTATGCATACGTGTGCTTTGATTGAGTTGCTATAGTAATTGAACAACAATTATTTGAGGGTTTTTTTTGTAGGAGGAGCTTCCAGAATCAAGCCTGGAGAAGTTGTTCACAAGCTTGGGTTGTGCACTAATCCTCTATAACCAGTGGCCTAATGCTGTCTTGCATTTTGTTTATAGGATTATAGGACTTTTTCAAGCTCTATTTTGCTTTAGATTATTAGAAATTCTCTTCTTACAATGCGCTTTCACTTGCATGGAGAATAAAAACAGAAACACCAGCTGAGGTATCATTTGGTGTCCTCTTTCTGATGCTTTGCCTCCTCTTTTATAAATGTTTTTTTTAAATTATTTAATTGGTTCTTCCTTTAGCCATCTTATATGCTACTAGAAACAATAACAGGTAAAACCATAATCTATCTTTTTTAACATCCTTTTTAACAATCCTTTTTTATCAAGATAATATGTAGACCAAGTGTGGTCTACATATTACATAAAATGTGCTGCAAACACAAAGTTTAATCCATAAATCTCGTAAAAGCAGCACCACCATCTACAAAGTTCATCTCCCCCTATTTCTGTGGTGCACTGCTGTTTTGTGAAAGTTTGTGTTCACAACACTGATTTTCACCGACTATTTTTATCTATTAGGCGTCATAAAATAAGCCACAGAATACTAAATGTAATCATTCCATATTTCAGAAAAGAAGAAAAAATAAAGTTGAATTTTTGTGCAAAACTATTATGACTGATATACAGTTCAGTAATTTTATATATGGATTCATTGATTTTTTTATGTGGTAACAAAAAATGGCACTAAGATTATTTGGTAGAATTAATAAAAAGCAGTAACACAAGAGTAATCAGGCAGAGAGGTTGCACCATAACATTAGTATGCAGAGAGTCTCATGCTGGGAGAGGTAAGGCATTACCTGATTCTGCGCTGTGCTGGAGAAATGGTAAATCGAAAGGCTTTTTTTCTCTCCTAACCAAAGTTTTCTTTTTTTTGCACTATAGAAGCGCCTTAATCCTGCAAAGGGGCGGTTGGTGGTCTGTGGCCATGGGACCATTGAGGGGGACGGAGTTTTCTGCATCCTGAGTGACGATCATGGAGAAAACTGGTACAATGGAGCAGCCCTGAAGAGCATCCCTTATAACCAACCGAAAAGAGCTCAGGACTTCAACCCCGATGAGTGCCAGGTTGGTTTGTATGCTGCGGTTTCTAAGATCTGTACAGATGGGGACTCTGAGGATCCCTCTGTCGATGTAAACATAGTATTTCTATTTTTGTGTTTTATTTTAGAAGAGGACAAATGGAAACTTTTTTCAGTTCACAGAAACTTATACACCCTGCTGGTGACCATTTTTAATTTCCTTACAGAGCTCTTTGTGGGTCCAAGGTGCCTCTTTGTAACCTGGCAGTCGCCAGATTGTTATGTGTATAACTGAGTTGAGTTCTACGTTATCAATTTGGGATGGCTGCCGTTCAGTCTGTCCATGAAAAGGAGGGACGATTAGTACAATACTTTGACATGCCAGCTAGTACCCTCCTTACATAATACACTTTCAGCCAGTCGTGGCAGCGTTAATAAATCAAACATTTTCAAAATCCTGTCGGAAGTATACTACAGACATCTTTCCCATCTTCAAATGCACTAAGTGCTTCTCTTTGCTCCTTTTTTAAATGAGAAAATGCCCCGGGCAGGCCCTTCTGACTCGTTATTCCTACATGTCCCGCCCCACAAAAACACTGCTGGCATGTCACTGGTCCGACCCGCCGGTGGTTAAGAGACGGACATATTAGCGTGAGTTAACAAAATGGATTTGTTTTGAGACTGAAAACTCAGATCTCACGACAATCCAGCTTTCAGCGCAAGGTTAGTCTATTCGGGCAAACAATGACCAACAAAGTGCAGTAAGACAGTTTGTTTTCTATCTTATAGAGTTCTTATGCTTTTGCCTTTTTGCTACGCCTCAATGTTTCAATGGTTGATATCAGACAAAGATAAACTAAATGAATTAAAAAACAGTTAATAAATTATAGCTTTTATTATTCAGCAGAAAAAAAAGAGGAAACCAAACTCCTGTTAAATTAAAGAAAAGAAAAAGTTATCACCCCCTTTGGGAAGTGTTTTGATTTCATTGTTTGATTCCTGCTAAACCTTTAAGATCAGATTACTGAAGTTGACTGACTCGGCTATTTCTAAAACTTACGGCGTCCAGTTAATGGTTGTCGCCTTGGATACCTGGAACAGTGAGGAACCTTCCCAGGGGGCCCAGACACCCAAAACTACTGAAAGATTAAATTCTTTGGGAATCTGGACAACGTTCTACATTTTTTTGAATAATGAATTCTTCTCTCTAGCAGCAAATCCTGAAGGTTAATGTCAACCCATCAATGTATGACCTTAAACTCTGTGGATCCAGAACAAGTAAGCCTACCTCTGAAAACGTCAGTGACCACAAATGCTTGATGGCAGTTCTGGTAGCTTTTTTTCCATTCAAATAAATGAAATGGTCAACGGTGTTTTGTATTTGCTCATGTTATCTTTGTCTGATATTGAAATTGAATACCTTTAACATCACTGTGTGGGAAAAAGATAGAACCGGTTGAAAACAATGCCCTGATGATTTGCCACTCTTAAGTGACACGAACATTATCAGCAAACATAAGAGGCTCTTAAACCCTTCATAGGTTCAAAGTCTAATTTTATACCTTTGAAGATTTGATGACACAAATTTGTATCTGGTAAGAAGAAAAAATACGCCATGGTGTGGTGTTTAGGATAAATACATTGCTGCTGAGGAAGTCAATTATTATTTTCTTTTCTTGTGTGCAAGCATTTCGTTGCCTCACAAAATGAATAAATTGAACTTAATTTTGATTTTAAAGTATGAACATTGGGTTTTTTCAGTTAATTACAGAGGTGTCCACCATTCCTGGAGCATTTAGTTTCATTTCTATTTCATGTTTATTTAATGAGGTGTTGCACTATGGTAATTTTTGGATCTACTGCCCTCTGCTGGCTGCATGTGTCAACATTTTGAGTTTTACTCAATTTAACAAGAAAAGAGTTTGGAAAATGAAAATATTTTCATGACATGCATTCATTTTAAGCCTGACTCCTCTTCTGTTTTCCTGCAGCCAGTTGAGATGACAGATGGCAGCATCATGATCAACGTCCGGAACCAAAACAACTACCATTGCCATTGCCGCATTGTGGTGCGCAGTTTGGACGGAGGCTTGACCCTCCCAGTAGATGAACTGTTTTTCGACTACAACCTGATTGATCCTGTAGTTGCAGCAGGAGCTCTGCAGAAAGATGGAGTGCTCTACTTCACCAACCCTTCCAATGACCAAAAGAGTAAGAAAAAAAATAAAAAATTTGCTTTTGCAGTTAGTGTAAAGTTAACCAATAATTCTTAGACTGGAACAAAACTGAAGGTAATAAGCAAACTAACCTATTGTTCTCTCATCAGGAGTTAATCTGACGCTACGATGGTCGCTAACAGATGGAAAATCCTGGGAGGAAAAAGCCGTTCAGATCTGGCCAGGGCCCAGCGGCTACTCCTGCATTACGACTCTGAATAGTGGATCTGTTGAAGACCAGAAGTACATCTACGTCATCTATGAGAAAGGCCACAAGAACACAGTTGAGACCATCTCGTTTGTTAAGCTCCACCTGTATGGCGGCCGGTAGGACATGTTGGTTGAAGGTAAGAGGAAACTGCTCCAAATAAATTAATATTTTTTTTTTTTTTATAAAATCTGACTTTTTTTTTTTTATTTGTTTTATTCCCAGATCCAAACCTTAAAGGGAAAGGGGACCAGATGATTTTGAGGTGCAGAAGCTACTCAGGAAAACAGCACACTTAAAAAAGATGCTGGAAAACTTGGTTCTTAACTGTGAATTTCCAGCTGTTCAATGTGTTTTTCCTTCATTTTTCTTTTTTATGATTTTTCTTTTTTTTCTTTTTTTTTTTACATTTGTCACAGCAGGAAATTGGATTTTTATCCTGTTCTGCCAAATTTGAAAAGCCTTAATTTGTATTTTAGGTGACAGAATCCGGCAAGCAGCGAACGCTGGGCAAAACAAATAAAAGAAAGGTTCACATATTTTTTTTTTACCCTAGCAATATACTTTTATTGTGTATACATGCTGCTGAATTTACAGTTAAACGTGTTTGATAGACTAATCTCTTTAAAATGCAGATTTTTACAGATGGAGAAATTTTATACATTTCTTAAGTTAGCATTAAGCCTGTGGCTCATAGATAAAAGCTGTGTTTGTTCTTACAGATACATTAGGATGCGGAAACTTCATCAGCCAATGCAATGAGGTAGAACTTCATAATCATGTAGCTTTTTATAGAAAATGAACAATTTTGCAAAGATGATACTTATGTTAACAGATATTTAGGTCACTTAAGATAATAAACCCGAAGTGATTTTAATGGGGTAAAAAAAGATTGTCTTTACCAGCAGTGTGACCTAATTTATGGAAATTTATGTCAAATGTTAAGACAGTCAGGGTAAAAAACAGCTTTGCTACAAGAAGAAAGGAAGAAATTATTGAGACATGATCCTGAACCTTTAAACCTGAATCCAACCCATGCTCAAATTTATATTTGAAATATTTGAGATTAACTATATCTGATTTTATATTTTGTTTTTAATTTAATTGAATAAAATAATATCCCTGCCATATGATGAGGCACTTAAATATCTTTCACTGAGATTAGCTGATTTGAAACAAAAACATGCAAATTTTAATTTTCTTGTTAGAAAGACTGAAAGCAACACACCATCAATATGGCCGTCATATGGTTTGAGTCCAGGCTCCACTTGGATTTGTAAGGGTTAGTCAGATGCCCCAGCATGTGTTTTATTCTGTATAAAAACAATGGAAAACCCAACATCTGCCAATTCCTTTATGTTTTTTCATCACAAGACACTTTAAAATATTATTGTCTGTTCTCATGTGTTGTTAGTTGTTTTATCAGACATTGTTTTTTTTCTTTTTAACCAAACCTATCAGATATTTTTTCCTCTTGAGGCATCTGATTTATAAATCTAAGTTCCCACGATTTAATTATTTAAGGGCTCTCTGTAAAATTAATAAAATAAGTTAACTGATTATTTGTTTTGTTTATTTATGGAAATGATTTAATCTAGAGACCTGATCGGCTTTCTTGTCCTTATAATTAATCTTTTGTCATAAATTCCTGTGCAAATAAATATAAAATGCTTTTGTCATGGCTAAGGTATTGTTAGTTAGTAATCTTAAAAGACAACCACCTGTTTAAAAAAAGGATTTCTACATAACATATTTTTGCATGGCTAAAACATGTAGATTGTTCAACATTTTTAGATTTTATCCTTATGTATGTCTTTGTTGACAAAATGTATTTAAAGCATTATGTAACTACTAATGTACAGTTAAACCAGATATGTAGGTAGGCTATATAAGAAAGGCACATTACTTTTTATTTCTCTCACAGTTATAAGGACATCTTGGCTTTTTAGGTTTCTGACTGATTCATTACAGTTGAGTAAAAGGAAACATATATGTTGAGGCTATATATAAAACACTTCTTTTATGTGGCACCATGGGAAAATGTAAGGGAAAGTATCGCAAAGAAAATCTTTGGATTTCAAAATAGTCTGATTAATCCTTTGATAAAATCTCTAGAACCCTGAAGGGGACATTTTCATATGAAAAAATAAACGGCATTGAGAATGTGCAGCCATCTTGGATTTATGAGGATCTGGCAACAAAGAGGCTAATTGGGGGCATCGGGAGTGAACCGCAGTATCAGGCAGTTACCTAAACATCCAACAGTCACAAAAGAGATTGCATAAATAAAGTAGGCAGATTGCATAAGTGTGTAAGGACCAAGGTGTTCATTACTAAGTTGTGTGACTAGTAAAATTTTATATAAATCAATTCCATTCGAGGAAATAAATGAAACAGATGATGAATAAATGAATGATTACAGCAACAATTTGCAGCTTTGCACCAGTAGGAAAAAGATGGAGTTTTCGACAGTCAGTAAAATAATTACTTTTTTGACAGCGTTGCCAGATTAGATGGAGTTTGTGAAGAGTGCCCTTATTGGCTTGAGGAATACAGATAGCATAGCGGCCCAACCTTTATGGTTTGGCCATAAAGTACATAAAATACACTCATTTGATACAGAAAGAGTGTATTTCAGTGAAGCTCAGGGGTTCCATGTGAAAAGAAAAACTCAGATGAGCATTTTACTGAAAAGAGATTGATATATTTCAGCGTTTGTGATCATTTTGATTAATGACTTTTAGCAAGTGAAAAACTTAATTAGTTTTCCTAGATGTTAAAATATTTTTTGAGATCAATAAATAAATACTTTTTACACAGAAATGTTATGTTAATACCCACAGAGTCCAGAGACAACCTGCTGTCAGGGGCATTTTAAAGCAGAAAGTCGCTGATGGGCTACAGGGAATAACAAAAAAATATATATTGCTGATGAGGAATGCTGTTCAGAGGTGACTTTAACCAACCATGTTAACAAAAAGTTGAGGGAAGGAAAATATGTAAAACTGCATATTAAACTATAATACTCGTTTATTTTGGATATCAAGCTCCAAGAGGAAGGAAACAGATTAAAAATGAACTCAGGTCATATGTGAAATGTCCACCATTGGTTATGGTTTAGGTTGTGGTGTCATCTTCTGGAGTTGGTCCAATTTGTTTAATAAATTCAAAAGTGTTTTCAACCATTTAACAGGATATCTACCAGAAAATGTTTCTGTTTTCTTCTGCTGACATGTTCTGCAGAGATGCAAGGGATTTTTGGGCAAGTGTTAACAGTGCACAATGATTGTGCACTGTAAGGCTGCAAAATCCCTGGTTAGAAACAAACTGCAATTCTGGGTCCTGAAAAAAAAAAAAGAAAATGTAATGAATTACCTATGGGATGGGTTAAATGCAGAGGACATGGGCTTTTGAAATATACAGCTGCAATAAATATCATTTTCTTTACTGGATTTTTGCATTTATATATTGGCTGGTGCCCATATGGATACCTGCTTTGATAATCACTTTGACTTAAATCTCATAAATCTTAGCTTATACAGCATTTGTACAAGGAACAAGGGAACAAACAATGCAAATAAGTTGTTTTGTTTATGGCAACCTTCTTTCCATAGGTTTTTTCCCTCGTCCCATGCTGTACTGGTGCATTCATTCATGCAAAAGGAGAACCATATACTGTGATTAAAAACATTTTTATTTAGGTTGGCATTTCTGTATTATTCTGTATGTATTATATTTTTCCCTATGATGTATATTTGCAGAGAAATTCAAACATTACGTGAGAAAATGCTATAAATAAAATACGTGCTTGGGTTGAATTAGTAAAATGACAGATTTTTGGATGATGATTTTTCAGATGCACAGAAGTCTTAGTTAGACTCTGCCAAGTGCTGATAATAATGTCCAGGGTCTCTATTTCAATTCAATTAATTTCAGTTTATATATATATATATATATAGCCCCAATTCACAACAAATGTCATCTCAAGGCACTTTACAGTTCACCAGTCAAATTGATTCAAAGTTTTACTAAATGCTTGTAGTGACAGTGGAGAGGAAAAACTCTCTTTTAACAGGAAGAAACCTCCAGCAGAACCAGGCTCAGTGTGAGTGGCCATCTGTCGAGGCCAACTGGGGTTCAAGGAGACAGAAGCATAGATACAAAAAGAAGCAGACATTCAAAGGCAACTGTAAACCAGCTCCACCAGTGACATTGAATATTTTGAATGTCAGATGCTTTGGTAACTGCCTGTTCTAAATGTTGTAGCGCCACCTATGTTGTCTTTTGCAAAATAAAGAAGCGTTTATATAAATGTGTTTTATTATCATTTTTTAAATCAAAACATGTTCATGTTTTATCTATAATTAATTTTTATAATTCAACAGAGTACATTTTTAATCTAATCTAAATGTGATTATATCCACTAAGACGTGATAAATACCAGGTGCCATAGTTATAAAATATTGTATATTCTTAAATTAAGAGCTTGTTTTTTTTTTGTAATTTCATTAATATTTGTCGCATTTTTTTCGTTTTTGTTGAGATCCCAAACGGCTCCCATCTCACGAAATCTCCCCCAGTAGCCGTTGACGGCTCTTTAGGTGACGGATTGAGTCCAGATTCAACAATTTTCTTTTCCCGTTTTCATTTATTTTCTAAGGGGAAAAAACGGAAAACTAAAGTAAGCCGAACACCTCTTGTCACCTTTAACAGCATCGGTCTAATCAAAGTTGGAGGCAGTTGTTCCAAAGTGGTTTTCTTTTTGTGTGTCTCTGCGTGTCTTTGCAGGAGGTTAGAAAGCTACACCGTAGCAGCGGAGCTAAGCTGATTCTGCGATACAACCTCGAGACAAGTCGGGACAAGACCAGGTCAGTGGATGGACATTTTACCTCACTATTAACCCTTCTGACACACTAAGCTGGACCTAATCACGTCCCCGTTTTCCTCGAAGCTTAGATAAAGGGATGTTCTTTTTAGTAGCAGTAGTATATTTGTGTCTTAATTGTTGTTGTTAGCCAACAGTCATGTAGCATAGCTTGGGTTTGGATTTGAAATAGACTTTAGTGTTCAGGCGGTAGATATTTTTGCTGGTTTTATTTAAAATATCATCGGTTCAAGATGATATCTGTTGTATAGTTTTGAGTTTTTGGAATTTAAACTGTACATCTAATGTTACCGATAAACGTTAGCTTGCCTTGATGCTACTGTCAGCTTCAGCTAGCACACCTGTGTATTGCTTTAAATCACGCTACCGCCAGCCGAATTACGCGTTTTCCCCTTACTATTAACGAATTGCTTGTATCCCTAAGTTGTTTATATATTAAAATTAGTTTATGTTGTGTTTTCATGGGTAGTTTTTGAACGTCCTGCGTTAAGGGGTCTAGGCCGCTCTCCTCCGCCATTTTGTTTCGTCAGATAATAAAACCGTTTGTTCTGCTTCATCTCTCATGCCATCTGGGGATGAGAACGGTGAACGTGTCCAGGTGAATGTTTCTGTTCGTGAATCAAGCTTATCGTATTCGAAGAGTATGCAACGATTCCAGGCTTTATTTGTTGAAAGTGAATTATGAAACAACGCAGCTCCCTCCTCCCCAAAGAGAACACATAGGAGGCCTGTGTGTGTCGGCAGCTAACCTTAATTAGCTCCACGGTAGATTTTTTTTTCACCCATTCTGTATTAACTCCTGTCATAGATGGCTGCAGGTGGAAGTGTTGTAACTATCAACTGATTTATTTACTCCCCAGAGATCGTTACCACCCATGGTTGACAGAAGCTTAGCGTGGCCTCTTTGCAGTCCCTGGTTAATCCTCGTACAACACGTAGTTCACCAGCCATCCCACGACCTAATTTTCTAATCTCATCTATTGAGGGACGCTGTAGTGCTACTGCTCTATGATCACAATGTAGAATAATTTATCTTGTGGTCATTTTATCGCGACTTTACCTTTTTCACGATATTGTCTAGTTTCAGGGTCCAGGAGATAACGCTTAAAGGCACCAGATATGACATTTTCCCAGAATCTGATATTGAAAAAATATATATTTACTTGATCATTAAATACATCAAAATTGAAAATGTAAACTTTTTTCAGTCACTAAGCACATCAACAAACTGCTTAAACTTTCTATTAAGCAGGTAAAATGAAATAAAAGATTAGCAACATCTTACTTTATTTAAGAGATTAGTATATATATACTTTTAATGACTGCATTTTATGTTTCATTCATGCGCAACTACAGTTCCTCAGACTCTGTACAGCAAATGGTTTTCTTTCATTGACTGATTTCTAGTTTGTTGAATTGAATTTAATTTTGACAAAATTTATCCAACTGAATTAATGTATTGTATAGACATTTTAGTTAGTCATACCTTAGGTCTGAGTCAGTAATGGTCTCAGATAGAGATGGGTACTGTAGAGTTATTAATTTGGGCATAGGTACCCTAAACGTAAAAAACAAAACAAAAACAAAAGAAACTCATAATTTTTCCTTCAAATAATAAAACCACACAGCCCTATTTTTTACTTCAAACAATCGTCTTTGAATAAACAAACAACAAAAAACACTTAATCTTTATCTGCCATGGGGTATGAATAATTATAAGCTTAGTTCTGTTTCATTGTTTCTTTTTATTCATAAAAGTCTTTTGATGTTTAAATTTTTTGAAGTACTAATTTTGATTTCTTTAAACATGGCTCCTCTTTGAAGGCACATTATAAAGATACAGTAAGAGTGTATTAAGAATTGCATGCTCAAAGTATTTATATTTAATGGAGTTTAGATCAGCAGTTAAAGCCATAGGGAGCTAAATCAGACTGAAGTGGACAGATGTCTCTGTGATGTGTATTATTGATGATCTTCACCAAATGTTCATATAAAAGAACTGCTGGCTGTAGTGAACCGATCTCAAGGCGAGGTGAAAAATAATTTTAAAATTCGTTGCCATAGAAACATGGATTCTGCCTTATGGTTTCTTATGACCATTACCGATGATGAACGCTGTGCTGTGTGCTTCCAGTATGTGTATTTTACCATACTTCTGAAATTGACCCACAGGAAATTAGTGCGCCGATGATGTCTTGAATGTTAATACATATTAGTACTTTGGTCAAAGGATTTGGCAGTTGTTTTCAAGGCTTTTAGGATTTTCTTGTCATACCATCTAGGGCTGGGATTTTTTATTTTTATTTTTTTCTTACCAAATCCAATTAATTGCTTGTTTTTTTTCTTCTTACATTTCATTATAAAGATGACAGATGACATACATTATTTTTAAAGACTAGCTTTAATTTTAATGATCCCCTCTGGGAGATAACCTTATTTTAAAGGGTGACAGTTAAGCTGTGAAAATGTTTCATAAAACAATTAAAAGTATAACAAACTAAACCTTTGTAGCTAGGGTGTTGCACAGTTAGTTTATTGGGTATAAGTACACATCTAAGAGCAAAAAGTAATGAACTTATGTTACCCTGGGCTGTGGAAACCCTTGAAGTGCATTGGTGAAACATTGATACAGAGGTTATTGTTTCTGCACCAATACACAGGTTGTTCAATCAGTACAGTAATTTCTCCCTTTGAAACATCTTATTTTTGATAATAATATGCAGTTAATACGTTTAACTGTTATAATGTTATATAAAGTTCAGATTGTTTGAGGCTGCAACAATCTGGTTGGTTTAGTGTCACAAAGTGTCCTTTCCCTAAAGTTAAGCAGGGGAAAGTTGTGTGTTTGGAAATGGGTCGGATTTAAAGAGTTTATGAAATTTGATTTCTTAGATTATTATATTGCATCAGACTCTCTGAAAAAAGGACGGTAGACCTGATGAAAAGTGTTTATAATACTGGCTTGGAGATTTAACCTATCATTTAATTTTGTCATGAAACCTTACCATGATGACGATAAATTCCAGCTAATCATGTTTAAAACTCTTAAAAACTGATAGTGTACTCTGCTATGCTATTGTCACTATTTTCTCCGCTGTTAGTTTTAAGAGAGTATCAGTAACTTCCATTAAATAAGAAACTGAATAAATGCAGGTTTTGTTTGCAGCATGGTGATAAAAATTCCACTTCTTTATAAAAAGGGAATTTCAAAGTATATTTTATACATTGTAATTTATCTTTTTTACTATATTAATCATGTATTCTATATTTTGTATAATACATTTATAAAGTCGACAGACCTCAAACAAAATAAATCTTTTATAGCATAATTTTCGAATCTGCCCTTTCTATGTCTTGTACACTTTCACTATCAACTTCCGAGCATTCCTGGCATCATATCACTCAGTGTCTATCCCTCCCTTTCCCACAGTCTCAGGGCTCACCATACTCAATGAGCGGACAGCGCAATGTCAGAGCGCTCTGGGCAAACAGCAAAGGGGAAGGAAGGCAAAACCAAGTATGCGTCTCTCAACTTGTTTGATACATACAAAGGAAAGAGCCTTGAAACACAAAAGCCTGTTGGTGAGTAATTTTTCCTGTCATGTTTAGAAAAAAAAATGAGTTTTTGATGTGAGAGACAATGTCAATTGATGTATTTCAGTTCTATCTGTGTTTCTTTTTTTTCCTGATCTATTATGTGGACTTTAAGTGAAGAATTCTGCTCATTCAGGCTTCAATTCTGTGTTGTCTCATGCACCTCTAAAACATGCGTTCCTTCATCCGGCGAATACATAGTATGGGGGAAAAAAACAAACTACTTTGAGTTTGTACACATAGAGCTTGATAGAAATAAATTACCGAACAAGTGGAATAATTTGTGTCTGCTAGACATTGATCCATTGAGTCTGTTCTGAATTAGAGGTTGACTTATGGATGCTGGTGGAATTTGTGGTTATCTCCCAGCTTATATTTTATTCAGAGGCTTTCCTTTACAATCCAAACAGACTTCATCATTCACTAAGCTGCATACTTCCCTTCCAGGAACACACACAATGCTCTTGTTTTATTACGGTTTATAAATATAAAAAAATTATGTCGTAAGGGTTGTTATATTAAAGCTTATTAAGCTTGTAACCTTAGTTCTTTCTCTGATTTGCATTTACTTTAGAGCTAGCAGAAAACCTGATCTGCCCAGTCCTCACACCCTGTAGATACTGTAGGTGTCATGTTTCACTGGTCCATCTGTGCTAATGGACATCTTTCCCCATGCCAGTTCCCCCCCGCCATGGCCTGCAGTCTCTTGGTAAAGTTGCCTCCGCGCGGCGTATGCCACCACCTGCCAACCTGCCCAGTCTGAAGGCGGAGAACAAAGGCAACGACCCCAACGTCTCGCTCGTTCCCAAAGACGGCACAGGATGGGCAAGCAAACAGGAACCAGCAGACCCAAAGAGGTAATGTCCATTTGTTGAATGGAAAAAAAAAAGTTTTAAGCGGTTGTCTGGTGTTTGTTAGGTTCAGGTGTGACTTGTTTGCATCTTGTGTTTTCAGTACCGATGCATTGTCAGCACCGCAGCCGGAATCGCAGCAGCCTGTGGCTTCACAGATACCTGCACCGACCCGCCCGAGAACCCCACCAGTTTCAGAGGTAGAAAACGTGTACTGCTATAGAAATCCAAATAGGGCTTGGTGTGAAAAAGACATAAATGTTTGACATGATATTTGCTTTTCTCCAGGCTCTGGCCCCACCTTCAACACAGGCCGTAGGGGCAAGGTCCTGGGCACAGGCCAGCGTTACACATGGAACACAAGGGGATGGTGAGTCTAACTTTTAATATTTCCTTTTTCCTGTATGTTGTTGTTGCTATTAAGTGCCTATCCTCAACTTCTTTGCAGGTGGAAAGGGATCAAACCTACCGTCGCCATTCTCTCGCGAGGAATTTCCCACCCTGCAGTCGGCTGGCGACCCGGACAAAGCTGGCAAAGAACAGGCCACTGCAGATCAGTGGTATGGGCCCGGACCAAGCCTCCGCCCCCAGAGTACGCAAATAGCTTATGGTTTCATTTTATCCCATCGAGATACAGAATGTTTTTACATTAAATGAATGCTTTGTAATTTATTTTATTGAACTTTTTGCTGTTTTTAGACGTTACAAGTTGGCGGGACGGTGGGGGCCGAGCCTTGGCGCCCACCCTGCCTGGGGAGGGGGCGGCAGAGGGGGGCACAGGTGGGGCTCTGGTAATGGATGGGGTAGTTAGTGTCCCCCCTGCAAATTCCCAGATGCAAGGGCCACCTAGGAATCCCCCTGCAGGCAGCCCCGCCTTGCCCCTGCCCCAGCCCGCCGTGGGGCCGGGGTTTGCCCAATATAGAGGGATCATGCCACCCTTTGTAAGTTTTTATTTTCCATTTACATAACTTCATATGGGAATAAAAAAACAAACGTTAACCACCGTTTCATTTTGTGACCCTTAGATGTATCCCCCCTATCTCCCGTTCCCGGGCCCCTATGGGCCTCAGGGGCCCTACAGGTACCCGCCACCTGGGGAAGGGCCACCTCCGAGGTGTGTGTCAAATAATATCTTAATTTTTATTTATTTTTTTCTGACAGATTCTTTTTTAATTTTTATTTTTTCCAGAAACTGTACAGTTCTTCCAATATAACTGCAGTTTTTGGCCTCCGTTCTCTTTTCTTAGTATTTTATTCTTAACAAAGAACTTTTCTTTCAGGTTCTCTCGTGTACAGGGCGGTCCTGACAACAGGCCACATGGTGGCCCTCGTGATTCAGGGGAAGTAGTTAAACGTCCCTCCATCCTAAAGCAGGATGACCTGAAGGAGCTGGATGAGCTGGATCATGATGGAGATGATGGATGGGCAGGTACAGAAAAAAATATTTGCAAATCCACAGAAAGAAAGATGTAAAGATACCGGCTATGTGATGCTACTGAGTATGTTGTATTTATCTCAAAATAGAGTGCTCTTTATTAAGAGCCTTATCACTGATGTTTATTAAAATCTGGTATATTTTCCTTGAGTGCCCAGTAACAGTGAAAATCAAAAGTAGTTTGGATCAGATTTAGAGCAGCTTTCTTTTTAGGAGAAGCTGGTTTTATAGTAAAAGTGAATGAGTCTGATGCTTTGTAACGTAGCATATGTTGAGAATATCACATTTCCTGCTTATTGAAGCAGTGTGGTTCACGCGGCTAACAATCACTCTGCAAAAATGGGGCGTCAAGGAGGGACTCGAATACATCACAGTGATAAATGCCGACCTCATATTTCACTTAGTGGATGCAAGGTTTAAACAAGACTGTGAAGCTTTTTCCTGTTTGAACAGGGCCTCATGAGGAGATTGATTACTCCGCCAAGTTGAAATTCAGTGATGATGAAGCAGATGAAGAGGGAGATGAGGACAAAAAGGAGAGCAAGAATGACTCACGGTATGTAAATAGGTTGGTTGACTATGTGATTTGTTGCCTATAATTACAACTCTGCTTTGGATATAGAATGAAAGCACATTTTATCGGTTGTGCCTTGGTTTAGTTTTTCTGTTTCACTTTTCTCCCTAGTGAGCAGCAGAGGTCCCAGGATGCTGCAAACTCTCACTCTCGAGCCTCAGATGTCGGCGGAGAAAGTCGTCACACACCTCCCTCGAATGCTGATGGCGTCCCCCAGCCCTCCTCCAGCAAGCCAGGATGTGCCGAGGAGGGAAGCAGTGGCTGGGGAAACCAAGGAGCCCCATCCAGCTATCAGGTAGTGAGTCAAACCGCTACAATTAATGAATTTGCATGCCTTACTAAATCTGCAACACTTGTTTTCTTTTCTTTTTTTTTCTTTTTATTGTCTTATTTTAGTGTAAATGTACATATTGGCAAAAACATTTATAGTGTTTGGTATGTCCCTTGAAATAAACATGGGTACTATAAGATGGAGTAACTGGATCAGAAGTTTAGGTGTGATCAATGACTCCGATCCTTATTGATCAGAAAGTATCGGCACCCCAGTCTGTCTGGATCTGTAGCACCCTGGTGCTTGTATGCTTGTGCCAGTGCAGATTAAGGCTAACCGTGTCTGCCTGTATACAGGGGCGCAGGCCTGGATTGGGTGGTCCCCGGGAGCAGCCCTCCCCCCCACCTGGGCCGCTCCTCGGACAGGGGCCGTACTCCTTTTATCGACAGGTAGACATTTGAACAGGGCCTCATAGAAAAGTCATTCCTGTCATGATCTCATCCACCGCTAGCAGATTGAATTGTTTAGTCCTTGCAGGTGCATTTCAATTAATTTAAATGTCGCAAGGAGGTTCAATGCTTTAATTAAAAAAAGAAATGTCCATCTGTAAATTCACGACTCACACAGTGATATAATTTAAATCTTTGAGTTGAAGCCAATGAACCCCAATATTTGGTTACTCATATAATATCATGTAACACCAATACAAATGTTGCTCAGTTTTAAATTATCCCCATGTTCTGCCTAGCATATTCCATTATTATTATTATATATTATTATTATCATACTCCTTGTGAATGAATTACAGTGAACTCTTCACAATGGACCTCATCATGCTTGGATTCTGACCCTCAGTCTGAATCGCACCAATTGTAGCTCCAAGCTTCTGTCCCTAGCTCTTTTTCTTTAACCTTTTTTGGGGTCAGTGGTAAGAACACTGGTTTTGGTAGGGTGTCCTTCTGGAAATGCCTGGTAACCAGCTGGAAAATTAATTAAGGTGTTGCTACAGAAGGGATGCATCTAAAAGTTGTGAAAGATTAGCTCGCTGATTTGGCCACCCATGCTTGAAAACATCCCCCAAACCCTTGACCTGCCTTTCCTTCAAGATCTCGTCAAACTGCAGCTATCTGTTGATTACAGATCTTCTTCAACCCCACTTCCTTTCACTCAACTTTCTACTAATATGCTTGGATACAGTTGTCTGGTAACTAGCTTCGTCAATGGTGACCTTTTCTGACTTCCCAGTGCATTTGCATCCAATTACTTAACGTTCCTACTTGAAAATCCTTATTTTTAGTCATCTTTAACACCATTAGAACATTAAGAGGTATGGAATTTAGGCTAAATGTTATAGTCATCAAATGTAAAAGAAATAATACTTCTATCAAATAAATATATCACTTGTTAGAAGAAACAGTTTCATGTTTTGAACTAAATAATTAAAATGATCATTTTTGAGATGCACCTGTTTTAAATCCACTCCTCTGTTCTTATGTTTTATCACTGTTTGAGATTCATTCATTGAACATTTTATCAAACATTCCAGCAGTGTCATCTTCAGGGTTGAAATCTACATCATTACACATGAACCTTTTGTAACTCTTTAGGACCGACAACATGGTCAAGGGACAGCTCTTGGTCCGGGAAAACCTGCTGCTGCCCAGCTTCAGCCAGGAACAGGAGGACCTGCCATTTCCGGCCAGCCTAGCTTGCTGGTCCACGGAACCCAGGGGGAAGATGAGGATGAAACTTGGCGTCAGCGCAGAAAACAGTCCTCCTCTGAAATTTCTGCAGCTGTGGAGCGAGCCCGTCGCCGTCGTGAGGAGGAAGAACGTAGAATGGAGGAAGAGAGGCGTGCAGCCTGTGCAGAGAAGCTGAAGAGGCTAGATGAAAAACATCAGCAGCAAGGCAGCAGCTCAGGAGCTGGCGGCAGCAGTAAGACCCCCAGCCTGGATGGGAGCTCTGCAGCTGCTACAGCTGCAAGCCCCAGTCCATCTGTTTCAGCATCTTCCCCCAATATCAGCCAGCCAGTGTCCCCTTGTGTGGATATTGAAGAGCCTCCAGTACTAACAGCCCAGCCAGGGACAGCTTCTGGATCGAGTGACCGCCGGAGAGCCAGCAGCAACAGTAGCCATGACTCCACTGCTGGTGAGTCCCACAAAAAAATGGCCCGGTCCTGCATGGTTCATCTGACGAAGCTTTAATCTTTTGATTAAACAATCATTTTCATTTTTTAAATAGATGTCCAGCAGTGTCCCCAGCCTGCTGTGGCCCAGTCACAGCAGCCCTTACTGGATTTACCTCCATCAGCGGAGAGCAAGGAAGAGGCCGTAGCTAGTCCTCACGTCCGTGCAGGAGGTGGGGGGGAAAGGAGTGTCGAGGCAGTAAAGGTGGAGAACTCTATAGGGGGTACGGGCCGTCAAGCCAGTGGTCCTCCTGGCCAGGGTTACCCAAAGTACCAGAAATCTCTACCGCCTCGCTTTCAGAGGCAGCAGCAGGTTAGAACACGTCTTCTGTCAAATGTACAGGAAAATATTTTCATATCATAGCTAAAACATTCTTATATTTGTTGTCTAAATCCTCCCGCTCGCCATAGATTTTCTTTTAAAATTAGATTTTCTTTTCTTTTTTTCTCCAGGAGCAGCTTCTGAAGCAGCAACAGTGGCAACAACAGCAACACAGCCAGGCCTCACAAAGCCAGCTGTCGCCTCAGCCTCAAGGTCCTTCACCAGGTTCCACCCCTCAACCGGGCCCTGGGCCTAAGCAAGGAGCACCGCTGTATCAGCCGGGCAGCATGGTCCGACCTCCTCCGCTGCCAATAAATTTTGATCCGCGCTGGATGATGATGCCGTACATGGACCCTCGCATGATGCAAGGTCGCCCTCCTCCAATGGAATACTATTCAGCTGGCATGCACCCCTCAGGTGAGCAAATGCACGATAACAAGAAAGGTGAGTGATTATTATCATGAAACTGTTTCCTTTAAAATAATTTCCCTTTTACAGGAATTATGGGTCGTGAACGATCTGATTCAGGCGGTTCTGGTTCAGAACCTTTTGATAGACAGCAGCAACATCCAGGCCACCCTCACCGTGGGACGCCCCCTATGGATCCTAAACTGGCCTGGGGGCCAGAAGTGTTCCCTGGGGGAGCTGAGAACCGTGGGCTTACCTCTCCATTGAGACAGAAACAGGCCCTGGAGGAGGAGGATGTGGTGAAAGGACCTAGGTATGTATTTTTTATTTTGATGAACATTTGGGTTGAGCCTGTTTACTAATTCAGGGTCTTTAAGAATAAATCAAACCCCTAAACTACTCTGCAAAAAAAGGAAATCTTAAGTATGTAAATTTTTCACAAAATATGTGCATTTCTTTTTCTTGAATGAGCAGGTAATTGAGACTCTTTAACAATTTGATAAGAAAATTTTAATTTAAAAAAGGGAGGAAAAAAACTCAGTGGCTTATTTTAAGTGTATTATATCTAATTATCTTATTTTAAGGGTAAAAATAGATAATCTTATTTACCTACTCAAATTAAGGGCAAATGCACTTATTTTAAGAAAATTTTACTGACTTTCAGACTGTTATTAGGTTTTATCACATTACTGCCTGTCGATATGATTTTTAACTGATAAAAGCAGTAATTAATTATAAAGTGTGAGCGATTTTCGCCTTTTTTATGCAGTCAAAAATCAGTAACTAGTGGGAAGCAGTTATTTACGTTCTGAAGATAATGATTTTAATCTATGTGCCTTTAGAAAAGGTACTTAAACCCACAAACACGTTTTATAACTATATGTCATTATCAGAGCTGATGACAGCATGAAGCTGAAATGCATTTTTAGACCATTAAGTTTATACGCAGTGCTGGTCATCCAGATTTACTGTAGCTATAGTTCTCATAATTATTTAGTTGCTGATACATTTTCCTTCAGTTATATAGTTCGTCACAACGTTAACTGTTTTCTTACATTTTGTTCATCTTTAACTTTAGTGACTAGTCAATTTTTAACTTTTTTGTCTCCAATTAGAAGTGACACTCCTCCACACCGTCAGAGAGAGAGTGGTTTGGGACCAGTCCAGCAACCCGGCTCATCAACTGGGACCTCCAGTCAAACTCCTCCTCCTCCTGTTGGTGTGCAAGTTGGCAGCCAGGGAGGCACACATCCTCATCATTACATTGGAGGGAGGGGAAACTACAGCAACTTCCCTGACCAGGGTGCAAGGATTCCCCCCCACCCGCAGCAGAGGCCTGGTGAACGGGGTAACCACCCCCACAGCTTCACCCATCCAGATGATGGGTCTTCTCGAGGACCTCAGCAGGTGCAGATATGGGGAGCTCCCCATTCTCATTATGATCGTAATGGCCGTGCAGACATCCCCACTGTTGAGGGCAACTCCCATCTTCCCCACCATCACAGCCACCACCATCAGGCGCCTCAGTTCCCCCTTAACCCCCACAAACCAGATAACAGTCGTGACAGGCACAGTGAGGCTCATGGGAAGAAGACAGACTCTTCCCCACCTCTCCAGCAACCATCTCTGTCATCAACATGCTCCTCTTCCTCCTCTGCCAGGGAGGATGGGAAAGTGGCCCAACATCACCCCCCACCTCTGAGGGAGGGTGAAGCTGCTGTTAATCCTGGTGAGAGAGGCAGCAGTGGCAACCCGAGCAACAGCCACATGAAACCAGAGAAGTCGGGCCCCACGTTTCTGTCCCATTCTAACCAAAATCCTGTCCAACATGGTGGTCAGAATCAGACTCAGCAGCATTCTCAACCTAAATCGAACCAAAGAGGAGGGCGTGAGCATAAAACTGAGACACAGTGGGGACCACGGCCTGGAAGCAACACTGTTGGTGGGGGTTCATCCCACGGCAGGAGGGGTAACAATGCAGGAGTAGGTAGCAACACTCGTGGAGGAGAGGATTGCTCCAACGCTCCATCAGACCACAAACCCTCAAACCAAACGGGAGGCAGTAACCCCCACAAGAGGGCTGGTCCAATCAAGAAGCCCCTTGTGAAGGAAATGAGGAGAGAAGGAGGGGATGTTGATGGAGGAGAAAAACAAGGAAAAGACAAAGAGCAAGATGGTGGTCAACCCACCTCCACAAAGCAGGATACATCTATATCTCACAACACCTCTAATGCAACAAAAGAAGAGCAGAACCATACACCCAAAGCCAGGAGCGGAGGAAAAGAGAGGCCCTCAGGAGGTGGAGGGCCTGGGAGAGGCTCCAAAGATGTAGACTCATCATCTTCTGGGTTTTCCTCCAGGAGGGACAGAGAACGATCCTTTGAAACAAGTGTTGGTTCACACCACCCCGGAGTACCCGCTAAGGGGGGCAGACCTAGTCGGGGACGAGGAGGAGAGTTCTATCGTGGTGGCCGTGGTTACAGGGGAACCTTCACCGCCAGTGCTGGACCTACAGGTGGAGGTCGAGGTAGAATGGGTGGTAGGAGTGGCCGCGACTTCCGTTCATCTGGTGCTGGAGGCCCGCACCAAGAAGCAAAGGGTGAGGGATCTGGAGCACGTCACGGTCCGGATCGGTCTCAGCATAACCCTGCCAGAGCAAGAAACCGCAGTGAAACACGCAGCGAGGGCTCAGAGTATGAAGAAATCCCTAAGAGACGGAGGGAACGGGGCTCTGAAACTGGCAGTGAGACTGGAGGCAGTGACCTTGGTCACTCGGATAAAGAAGAGCACCACAAATCCAACTCCAAGAACTGTTCAGAGAATGTCAGTGCCACGGGAAACATCCCTTCGGCGCAACCTAAGGTTTCTCAGGCCCGAGTTTTTACTCCCAGAGGAGTGCCCTCTAGGAGGGGCAGGGGTGGAGGAGGTGGAGGTGGAAATGTGTACAGGGGCAGTGGCAGCATTGGAGGACAAGCTGGGGGACACCGGGTCGGACACGGCTCAGGTTCTTATGCTGGGTATTCAAAGTCCACAGCTTCAGGTCGCAAACAGCAAGGTCCACCTCCATCCTCTGGACCCAAAGATCAGGGTCGAGGAGGGACTGCAGGAGAAAAGAAGGACAAGGTAGCAGATGTTGGGCAGAATCAGGGGGCCAACCCCCCTCAACCACCTTTGCCTACCACTACTCCTCCTACTGTGGGATCCACTGAGAATGGAGGAGTGACCACCCAGCAAGCTTCAACCAGTCCTGCCCCGAACTCTGGAGGCCCGAATGGCCCCCCTCTTCCTACTAACCGGGGCCACCCTCCAGGTGGGTTTGAGAGGCCCCCTAGACGCCGCCGTCATAATCGTTCTCAACACCAGCAAGACAAGCCACCCCGCTTTCGCAGACTGAAGGAGCGAGAGAATGCCGCACGCATCAACGGAGGAGTTGGGGTCATTGGTGGAGGGAGACCATCGTCTCCTTCCCTGAATTCAGTCCAGGACAGTAACGGGGCTCCAGTTCCTGCCGCTATCACGGGAAATGGCCAGAACGCCAACCACAGCTCCACACTAACAACCAACAACAACAGCAGCAGCGTTGGTGGACAACTTAATAATGCAAACAGCCACCACCATCACCACTACAACCAGAGCAACGCTGGTCCAACCCACCCCCAGCACCACCACAACCATGGAGCCAAATCTCCTGACTTCACCAATCAGAACTCAGACCAGGCCAATGAGGAGTGGGAAACTGCTTCAGAGAGCAGCGACTTCACAGAGTTCAGAGACAGGGAGGCAGGAGGCGGGAAGTCTTATCCCTCTCACCATCACCATCACCCAGGAAGAGGAGGAGGAGGAGGCGGCGGGGGAGGTGGTGTGGTTGATCGAGATGTGACCGGCAAAGAGCCACTGGCGAATAAACGAAGCTTCTCGAGCCAGCGTCCTGGGATGGAGCGACAGAACAGGAGAGTCAATACAGGAGGAGGTGGAGGAAGAGGTCCTCGTGGTCCCCCAGGCGGAGGCTCCGGTGCTCCCGCTAACGGCGGGGGGAATCGTGGAGAGAAACGTGGCAACTGGCCATCACCGAAAAACAGGAAGTGATGGAGTATTAAAATGTTTTATTAGTTGACCCCTCGCACATTTCCATCTTAATCCCTTCTGGTTGTTATTTCGTAGCTTATTTGTCCACACCCCCTAACACATTAGTGGATTGTGACGTATATGGAGATGGTATTCATATTAACTTCAGCTGAAACCTACGTTCCTTTTACATTCTCCTTCGTACCATCCGTTATTGTGAAGTTACCTTTTTTTTGTCTTGCTCTCCTTTTGTTCGGCTCCCTATTTTTTTATTTTTTTTTCTGAATTTTTCACCCTTCTATAAACGTGCCGTGGTTGGATCTGAGAAGTGTTGATGTATTTCTAAGATTCCCACATCCTCCACACCTACTTGGCTAGACGAGCACTAACACGGCATCTTGAAGAACACATTATTGAACAGAATTTTAGCTTGGATTGGGTTAATTTTTAGTTTCATAAGTACATTTCCACCTCACTTTGGCCTTGGGTGGGACTCAGGTTGTACAGGTCAGCATTAGTTCCCTCATAGAGGAAAAAAAATCATTTTTGATAACTTCATATCATAAATGGTTTGGTTTTTTTTGCTGTCTTATTTTTCAGCTAAAATTCAGCCTTCCACATACACAGCTCTGTAAAGGTAAAGATACTTACCTTCTCATTCCCCCTAGGTTTGTCTGGTTCCTCCTCAGTGCTCGCCTCCTCATGCTTTGATTTTTCTTTAATGGTTTTGTCGCTTCAGATAGATGGTGTGAATTTTATTTTTGCTCTAAATTGTAAATCTGCTCTGACATTTCAATAATTGTTTGTTGCCCCTTTTCTTTGTGGGATTTCTGTTCATGGCCTCATCGTAGCAAAATCCTTACCTGCAGAAATTTTACAAACTGCAAAAATCCCCAATAAATATAGTTTAATAAAGTTTGTTTACTGTATTGATAGCATGATGGCTCTATTTTAACAACCATTATTTCCTCAATGATCAGCATTTTTTGATTTTTTTTTTTTTCATCTCCCCAAAATGTAAGTGTTGACCCTGACAGGAGTGGAAGAAAAAACGTCTTTAATTGCTGGTCATGATGTTAAAAGCAAATGTTTATTCTTTAGTAGATAATTGTATATGTTCTAATAAGCACTCCTTGTAGTATAAAACTTTTTTTGTTCCATTTCATTTTGTTTTCTTTTTGTGGTAACATGTTTTGGGGATGTTACTGGACGGTTTTTGCTGTCCGGGCCCACAGAACGGAGCCAGTGTTGTACTTTTTTAAAGCAGCCCCCCCTCCCTCCCTTAGCTGTCATGGGTGGTCCCATGCACAGATTAATCACACCTAGAAGGACTGGATCTGAGAGAAGTCATTTCTCAGAAAGCGCGCATAAAGATGGGATGGGCCGTTAACGGAAGACGGTGGCGATTCAGGACAATCCCGAACATGTGCGGTTCACACGGTCCGTGTGATTTTTACTTGCAACAAAATAAATGAAAAGGTAACTCAGAGTGACGTAGGATTACACTCAAAAAGTTGTTTTTATCACATGTAGGAGATGTAAAGCAGCTTATAACAGCATCCAAAGTGAACTAAAATGATTTCCTGATTTGCATCCTTTCTGTCACTGCTGTAAGTTGGGGCTCTTGTTTGTTTACTGATAATAGTTTGAAGATTGTCTTTGGGATGTTGTGAGTAGGGCATTTGGTGAATATTGTGTGTGTGTGTGTGCGTGCGCGCATGTGTGTGCGTGGATGTTTTTCTGGTGTTATTAACTCGGGGAACCGGAGGGGTTAACACAAACGGCAAGCACTTTCTGCGTTGTTTGCCCCCCCCCGCCCTCACTTGTGATTTAACAGATTTAAATCTTCTTAAATACATCCACATGTATACATTCAGCCGTGTGTATATGTTCAGCATCCAAATGAAGACTCTTGCATTGGGAAAATTTCACTATTTTTCTTTTTTTTTATGTAATTTAAAGCATCTTTTCTCCAGTAGGCGAGTGAAGTTGGACTTTTTTTTTTATTTTCACTCTGAACTCCTTAGCATGAAAACACAGCTGGGTGCTGCTTGCATTGCCTGTTACTGGTTTCTACATTGATAGCTGTACATTTAACACTGGCTCGAAGAGTCTCCCATCCCTCCTTAACGTTGACGTGCACATTATTGTATGTACCCATGTTAAAAAGATAAAACGGGAATGGTGTGTTCCAACGAAAATCAAAGATTGTATTATGTTTCCAGCATTACAGAGGTACACAGAGTGGTTCAAGCTGTTTTTAGCATTTATGGTTTTTAGTAAAAAAAAAAGCAACTTAAAAAGGAGCAGTAATATACACACTTGTATGTATATTGGTATGTATCTAAGTTCTGTCTACCCCAACTTACATTCCCACAAACAAATGTTGCAATTTTTAGTTCAAGGGAGCAATGTACAAGCAGAGAAGTGTCTTATTATAATAAAGTTATACAGAGAAGGCAAAAGTTAAATAAACTACTTTTGATTTAATGGAAAATAATTGCATCTGTCATTATTAAAGTGAAATGTCATTTTTTCTCTGCCATCACACAAAGTGCAATAATGAGCTCAGGAACACAACAGGCAGATTTTTACATGTTACACAAAAGTTTTTACATTTTGAAAAGTCATTTTCACCATAGTTACTGTCCAAAACACTCTATGTTCAAAAAGTATGGTAAGCTGTAGAAACTGCTTGCTGCTCACTGTCCAATTATGGTAACGGAAGGATACATACATAGGTCTACAGTTATCTATCTGTAAATTTGACATAATTTTGTGCTTTCCTCAGCTGGTAAAAATAAAGATGCTGTTTAATTTTCCAACCAGACTTTGCTACTATCTATATTACCAAACCTTCCTGTTCATATCATTATTGTGCATCACTGCAAAAAGAAAAGAAAGTGTTAAGAAAAGCTCTGTGTTGAAGTTTTCTCTCTCTGGCTCTTTTCTGAGAAGAGATCACTCAAGACAAACTGTTAATAACACTAATGTATAAAATAACCATGAAACTACAATAGATTTTTTTTTGTATATATATATTTATTCAGAATGCATGTCCATACAGAATCTACATCCAGGATACAATATTATTCTTCTTTTCTTTTTTTTCTTTTTCCCCTTTAACCCCTCCCCCCCACCAAAAAAATAAATAAAAAATACACCAGCCCATCCATTCTATCTATGTGGCAACACACTTAGTAACATTACATTTAGCACTATCCATATTCTTGAAAGGCCAGATTAAGGAGTAAAATATTAGAGGAATTGAACAAGACAGTATCCGGATCAGTCTCTCAGGTCTAGGCTAGTAAAGAGACTACAATAGAAATTGTAATCTTACTGATCAGAGAAGTTTAGGGTTACAGAAGGCAGCGCTTACCAACCGGGCTCACATATCAGAGTTGCCCCAAAACACAGTAATAGCATTTTATACAACACCAACCCCAAATGCCACATCATTACATCATGCAAGTTTGTAAACAAGGCTTACAAAAAACAACATGGACATCTCTCTTTTATTGGAGTAGAGCACCCTTTGCTCTGTATGGAAGAAAGTGAATTGTACTTGTCCTGGTATGAGTTCCACATGACTCTTGGGACACCTGCCTTTAGGGGTTTCCATTAGTCAAATTTTGAGAAAAACTCTTGGCAGATAAATATCTCCAGAGCGGGACTAGCCTAGGGACTCCAAAGGATCCCTGGACAATGAGCAGAAATTAGTCTCCTAGTAAAGAAAGGTCTGTTGTCCTCCGACATATTACCGGGCCTGGTATAATAAAAGATGGATTGGATAATAACAGGTACCTCTTCCTGCAAAGGTATACACAACATTGATTTATCATTAGATACCCTTAAGTTCTGCCATTAAAAGTGGATGCTCTCTTAAGTTGCCTGAAAAAAAGGCTTGATACAGTCTGATTTTTGGTGTGTCTTAATTTATTTTACTAATTACTTCTATTTTTTATTTTTATATAGTCATTGTAGATTGTTTTACACTGGAAGTTCAAATTCAGCTCTGTTGGCAGTTTCCAGATTTTTGTAACTTAAGATGAAGATGTTTTATAGAATAATTTTGCGGATTCATTGGAAAAAGTCAGAAAAAAAATATTATACAACCCTTTCTCTATTTAATCATTGATGTAAAAGTACATTATCTAAATAATACAATGAACACAACAAAAAACAAGGTTGGTTTCATGATTAATAGAAAAAAAATAAACATTAGTCCAGTATTTGTTCCATGACTATTTCATCCATATTGGCGCTGTACTGCCAGGAGGCACCACAAGGCGGCAGCATCGAGCAAGCAGACTCCGTAGGTAGGGAGAGGAAGATCCTGCAGGGTGAACCGGGAGGGGGTGTCCATTTTATTTACAGTTGGAAATAGCTTTGCCTCTAACAATCGTTTTTTCTTTACCTTTAAAAGTTATAGAAAACTTTCAGGTATGTACTTGTTCTATAATAACTTCTGTGTATAAGAAAAAAGGTCAAAAATCAGAGTATAACCGGTTTCGAGAGAGAGCGGATGTCCGTTTTGAGGCCTGTTATCCGACGCTACGCCATTAGCCGTTTTTAACCTGGCGAGCTAACGTTGGTCTCATTAACCACGGCGTTTTATTTTCTACAGATCTTAATTTGAATTAAAAAATCAACTATTTTTAAGTTTAGTGACTTGTTGGAACATATTCTAAAACTGGTTTATTAAATGTAGGCTTTTATAAGAAACCGTGCTCTTTAGATTTATGTGGTTCGGAATTAGCCGTTTTAGCTGCGAAGTGATGATTTCCTTCATAGGTCATGTATTTTCCATGGCGGTTATAAGTTCACATGTATACTCTGATGGAAATATTGTGATACATTTTGCTACGGAAATGAAAATGATTTAGAAACATTTGTGTATTCACGATACATTACCTCTAAAATAACTATAACGGGCCACAGATCTTCAGTAGCTACTCAATTTTTAATACTCTTTATTAGAGTAACTCTTCATTTCATAGCTGTTGTGTGAGTAGTCTATTTTTTATTTTTAGATATAATGTTGAATCTGTTTTTTGATCTTGTTCTGGCTGCTTTTTTCCCCCTCCTGGATCCTTATTAGATCTAAAGCTAGATGTTAAAAGGTTGTGTTCTCTTACTGCTCTAGGTCTTTAGAGATGAGCAGTTCAGAGGAAGTGTCGTGGATTTCCTGGTTCTGTGGACTGAGAGGGAATGAATTTTTTTGTGAGGTAAGTAACCCATCTCTGCAATCGCTATGTTACAGTCATTTTTTAATGAAAACATGGGTTTCAGTTTTGATAGCCTAGTTGCTTTGCTACTGTTTCACATGTTAATATTTTTAATCAGCCATAACTTTATATTTAGCTAATCAATTTTTACTTTGTTGTGGTTTTCTCTCAGGATATCACCCCCATTTCCATTGTGGTTCTGATCCCCTTCTGTACAGATGCATGTCATTAAAATTAGATTTTAAATGACTGTTCAGAGTCCCAGGTTCTCTGTTTCTAATGGCCCTGTTTTGACATACCTCAAATTGATGTCAAGCCAAGGAGGTTAAAAGCCATCTGTTTTTCATTGAGCGTGTTTACATGCTTAGTAGAAACCAATACCTGGGAAATCAGATGACCTTTACATCAGATCTGACATGTTAAGATGCACTGCAGACATTAAGTATTCAGCAAATCCTTGCCAACATGTTCCACGCTGCTATCAATTTTCAGGCTTGCTGGATGAGCCTTCGAAGTAATGACTGGTGATAGAAAGTGGTATTTAAAGTATTCATGGGTTCACATTGCAGTCATGAAGCTGTAAGCTGACTAAGAATGTAATAAGACAGCTCTCAGATGTTAAGCAGCAAAACAAATCAGAATGGCATTGAGCTTGGGCTAATTGCAGTGATGTACTGGTAAGGCATACCCCTGTGGTGCTGTTATTTTTGGGATTTCCAAATGTCCGTCCTCACATTTCTTATCACATATGAATGTTTACATGGTCTCTTCTTTGACCGTGCAATTTAGCCAGTAATCAAAAATGCATTTGTCGTTATTGAAAAAAATTGCATTTATTTCCTCTGCACTTACCACAAGAATATACATGTTTTGCTGCTGGGTTGTATTGTTTTGATGTCCTTAAATATTATTGTGCGAGGATAACAAGAATCTTGTGAGACTTCACTATTACATGGAACAGTGTTTCTAGCTCGCATGCATGGATCTGCAGTCTAACTTGAACTCTCTTCTGTTTGGAAGAAAACCCATTTTAAATCTATTACCACCATATAAAGGCCAGGGTGATAAACGGTGTCTTACTCAAGTGTAAAAAAACAAAAAATGGGTTGCTCTGTAATTTTGAAAGAGCATGTTTTTAAATTTCTGCTACATTGTGCTCATTTTACTAACCCTAATTTCTTAATAAATTGGATATCCCCAAGAATCTTAGCACAACCAGGTTTCTGAGTGCATACAGTCAGGCTCATTGTGTTGGATCAGAAGCACATGCAAGAGTTGTTGACATAGGCTCCTACAATAACTGGAGTTTAAAACTTTTTTGTGAATATCTGGAAATTCTGTAGATTATGACCATTTTTTTGATAGTAGTATGTTGCAGGTCTACCTTTATTATGCAAAGACAAGGATATGTGAAGTTATATTTTATTTGACTTGCTTTGTTTTATTGAACTATAGGTGGATGAGGACTACATCCAGGACAAGTTCAACCTGACAGGACTTAACGAGCAGGTTCCTCATTACCGCCAGGCTCTGGACATGATCTTAGATCTCGAACCAGGTCTGTGTTCTCATTATTCTTACAGACCTCATGCTTTATGCAGAAGTTGTGAGCAGAAATCTTGAAGGAACGGCGGATGTTTGACTTTCCTCTGCTGCTGTTTCTTTTCCCTTGATCTGTTGTCATTTTTACCCTTTTAAGACTATTTTTCTCTTAACTTATTTTATTTAAGCCTTTTCAGTGAATTTCCCTGATCGGAAACATCCCCTTCCATTTTACTCATGGTGCCTGATGCCGCGTAAAATTGTGTGGGTGTAGATTATTCACAAGTGATTCAACAAAACATTGCTCTGATTTTTCCATCTTCAGATGAAGAGCTGGAGGATAATCCCAACCAGAGCGACCTGATTGAGCAGGCAGCTGAGATGCTTTACGGCCTCATCCACGCACGTTACATCCTCACCAACCGAGGAATCGCGCAGATGGTAGGTCACTGTATGGGTCACTTTTAACGCTTTCAGTGTTTCTGCTGAATATGGTTGACTGCAGATCTAAGAATTAGTAATATATTTTCATTTAAATAGAAATTAGAAATTAAAAACAGATAAAAACAAATGACAGTAAAATCAGCTGCTTTATTTTACATTGTAAGAATAAAGAAACAGATAAGATAGATGGCCTCTATAATTCAGCTTCAAATACATTTTTCTTTTTTTTTTTTATATCCAGCTTTGTTTGGGTCTTTTTGTTTTTTAATAAAGGTAGCCATTTCTTCTGTATCCATATTCATACAGTTGATACTATTTCAATGCAATTAGAGTTGTAATGAAAGATTAAACTCCAGTTTAATCTGGTGGTTCTAAAACAAGTCTCCTTTAGAGGAACAAATCTCCCAACAAATTGAGTTTATATCCATTTTTTTCAGCCGTGTGTATATGTTCAGCATCCAAATGAAGACTCTTGCATTGGGAAAATTTCACTATTTTTCTTTTTTTGTGTGTAATTTAAAGCTTCTGTTCTCCAGTAGGCGAGTGAAGTTGGACTTTTTTTTTATTTTCAAAAAAAAAAAAAAAAAGAATATCAGCAAATTATTCTGGTTTAAACTAACTTATTAGTACTCATTGTGAAGGAGTTTATTTTAACCTGTCAAAGCCACTGACGTATGATGTCATGGATTACCATAGAAACAAGGGAAACTATGTTCATGTCTTTATTTTTAATGTTATAATAGTAAAAACTGGATGTTAAATGGCATCTAATTTTATATTTTTAATATATATTTTTTTCAGCTGGAAAAGTACCAACAGGGAGACTTTGGATATTGCCCACGAGTATATTGTGAGAATCAGCCCATGCTTCCTATTGGTGAGTTCAAATCCTACTTTTTAGCTTCAAACTAAAGAAAGAAACAGCAGGAGCTTTTTAAGCCCTTCTTTCTGTTGTTTGATTTTACTTTGGCTGAACAAGGTTTGTGTGATGTGGACGGTAGATTTTTAACATACGTGACTTGCAAGGGATCAGTGTAATGCTGTGAATATGCCATTTCCATGTAATAAAGTTGAGCTGCAGCCACGTGTCCAAGTTTAAAGCCGTTTTACTTCTCTTCTTCATCTGCAGGCCTGTCAGACATCCCTGGAGAGGCCATGGTGAAGCTCTACTGCCCTAAATGCATGGATGTTTACACACCCAAGTCCTCCAGACACCACCACACAGATGGAGCCTATTTTGGCACCGGGTTCCCCCACATGCTTTTTATGGTTCACCCTGAGTACAGGCCCAAACGGCCTGCCAACCAGTTTGTCCCACGGTTAGTAAGACAGACGTCCTGCAACCTTGTTTACCTGGTCTTATTGATGAGCATTAACACGGTTTTCGATGTTTATGTGCAGCACAGCCCCCCTGCTCTCTGCCTGATGTCTGTTTGTTACCATTTCTTTTCCACAGTCTCTATGGCTTCAAGATCCATCCCATGGCTTACCAGCTACAGCTGCAGGCCGCCTCCAGCTTCAAGAGCCCTGTCAAGGCTATTCGCTAGGAGCCTTGGAGCAGGAAGAACAAGGAGGAATGTGGAGAAAAAAACGTCAGGAACGAATCACATGGAGAGGGGTCACCTGTATATCCACAGGTGCCCCCTCCCCATCATGAAGACTGTATTGTTTTTGATTTAGATTAGCCCATAAGGGGGAGAAAAAAGTTAAAGATTTAAGTAAAAGCAAGAGAGAAAAATAAAACACACCGAGCCATGATTATTGTGAGAAACATACACACACGTAGGGCAACAGACTTTAGGTTGACTGTACCAAACTCATCCGTGCCAAAAACAGAAGGTTGGAGGAAGCTTAAAGCAGAGGGGCTGCTCTGCATCACAGGTTGATTCTTTGTTTTATGGAGAGAAGGTTTAAAACGTGTGAGCCAGCGGACAGCCCCGGCTCGGTGCTGCTTCTGTAAACCCTCCGTCTTTGGTAAGCCTCCTCTCCCCTTTGAGCTCAGGCTGACGCTCGGAAACACAGTTTGGATGCTGCTAGCAGGTGGTTTTTTCTTCATCACTCATTTAAACAGATACGAACCAACAGATTTTTGGGGCGGTTTTGTGGAACTTTTGTGTTAAATCTGCCTTAAGGTACAAGAAAAAAAGGATTGATTTAGGAAACGAGACAAATCTGACTTTGGAATCGTCAAACAATTGTAATCAATGATCCTGTTTAAGTTTCTCCCATTGTCTGTGCATGCGTGAAAGCAGCCCTCTCCACTCTTATTAATAAAATACCCCCTCCACCCCCAGCAGCAGAAGTGTACGGTCCGATTCCTGCTCCTCAGAAATAGTTTGTCTGCAGTTAAGTCTGGCTCATATCAGCTGCCTGTTGAATCTAACTGCTGATCCTGTTGCAAAGATGGGTAGATCTTTGCAACAGGACTAACAGTTATGGGTTCAGTCTATTTAGAAACAGAAAAAGTAGAAAGGGTTTCTTGGACTTGCTGTCTTCATCTATGATATATCTATATTTTTTGTATTGTTACCATGAACTAGATATAGATATGACCTTTTGCATTTCAAAATGTATAAATATCCTGTTTTTGGCAGAAATGCATAAATACCAGCTGGACATTCAGCTGTTATTTTCCGCCTCTAACGGAGACAGGACCCAAACGTACCTCTGTAACAGTCTGGTTGTTGTCTGTTACACTCAGTATTCATTTTATAGTGAATCTTTTGCTCCCTGTCCCATTTTCTGACAGCAAGAAATGGTTCGCCCAGTCATACAGTACAGCATTCAGTTCTGTCATGTTGTAAGTCTGGATATTTTTGGGGGAAAATATTATCTAGTCCATGATCTACCAGGGCAAAAACACAATTTCTATTTGTTGTTTGTTTATTTTTATATTTGGATACATTCCACCAAATCTACTAGTTGAAGTTTGGCTGTCTTAAGGTTCTGAGGGCAAAACTTGGCCAAGTTTTGTAGTTTTCCTTCAGTTTGTTTCTTCTAATAGCGGATCTCCCATCAGGGTTTTCAAGCAGATGTTTTTGAGGTTCAATCAGATGCCAAACTACTTGAGTAAAGTTTTACGAACAATGTCAAAGCTTGTTTAATAAGTTGTTTCTGCCATAGGATACGCTAGTCTAGGTTTCACAAATCATAGTACACCTTGAGTTAAAGGGCAGCGGATCTATGAAAACAGGTCCTTCTACCTACTGTCGAGTTTGGTGTTTATTTGGGAAAAGACAGACAATAAAAGGCCACTAGTTAAGTGTTTTGTGCTTATTTATATCAAAGATCGAAAGAAACGCTGAACAAAATGTTCCTTAGTTTAATAAAAAATTCTACAGCTTCTGTATTTTATGGAAAATATCTGAAGATGTAATGAGTTTTGAAACTTCTGCTTCAAGCTCACAGTAACAACAGATTTGTGTGGTTTGAAGAGGATTTTGGGTTGGGGCGTACTCCTTCAAATCAGTTTATCCCTAAACCAGCTCTCCTAGCATGTATGAGTTAATTCCAGGTAGTGTTAAATCCCTTCTAATTATTGCCCAAATCTTACTAAGAATTCATTTGTATTAATTGATATTGCAAAATGTTTCACTGTTGGTTGGAGTTCTGATCTGTTTAAAGTTATTAAACTGTCATCTAAGATTATACTTAATAAGAACCTGTGACGTGCCACATTACCTAAACAAAACCAAAATAAGGTTTCAGATCTCTTGTTGAAGAAATGTTGTCTTGGACTAAAGTTTTGATTTTTTTTTATCTCACATATCCAGATCTAATGACAATAGGTTGCCTCATGAGCAATAAGAAGCAAAATGTTAAACTATTTCTGAGGAGTTTGACCATCGGAATCGTTCAGTTCGTTCATCTGCTGCGCTGATCCGACCTAAGTCTGTCCTTTATCTTTATGTTCTTTGTCAAAGAGGGACTCTCCAATGACAGGATTTGTGTTTAGTCCATTTTCCCCGCAAGGCAGCAGGCCGTCTCCTTTTTTTTGTGTGTGTGACTGCACCAGATTTTCATTTCAGAGGCTTCATGACAGAAACTGTATTTATGTGTCTTGGTTTTAACTCATGTTTGTGCGACTGTGGAAAGGTGAGCAGGTTTCGGAAAGTCAATAAACTTCTATTTTCTTTTCATGCATTTTGTCTTCTTTGTAATTCAACCAAGGTGCCACTAGATGTCAGCATAAAGATAAGTATCCCAGACCATACTAGTTCGTTGGTACTTTTGCATGTTAGCCATATAGCTGTTAATGTTAACTTAAACTAGATAGAATTTATGCCAAGTTCTGAGTTTAGGGTTATATTGATTTTGTGCTTTGAGTCTTGATGTCTGTGCATTTTTATGCATGTGTTTGAGTGAACTATAGAGCAATCTAACCTACATTTGTATGTCAATGCTTGTCATTTGAAGTCAATCGGTTGCAATTCGGTAACTTGATAATATAATAATAGTATAACTTAATTATAATCGGTTTGTAATTGGATAACTACTTTTCAAAAAATATTTATCTTTGAAATGACCCCGATTTAAAAGCTATAACATTTAAAATTAAATTCCAACAACTTTATCTGAGGAATGAGCAAGGGCGTAGGTTTGATTTCAACTGTGGTAGGGACACTATTGGTCTTCATTTTCATTGGTCTGTCATTGGTCCTATGCAAAAAAATGCATGTTTCACCTTGTTTAATTTAGTAAAAAAATCTTTAAGGAACCTTTGTCT
>NW_015150597.1:447746-481489 GCF_000732505.1 Cyprinodon variegatus
AAATAACAGCTGTTATTTTGCCTGAACTGCCATCAAAAATGAAAACATTAATATCAAGGAAATATTGGTAAAAGGGAATCAGAAATGTTGATAGTTTACAGTCTTTGTTCATTTTACCAGCTGGTTTCTGAACTCCTGTCTGACTCAGAATATTTAGTTTTATAAAGAAATCCTAACGGTTACTTTCATTTCTCAAGTTCATCAAATCCAAACCCTCTCCTGCTTCTTTGCAGAACTGCAATCAGCAGCTTTCACCTGTTCTAGCGTAGAGCAATCAGAAAGAGAGAAGGAGGAACTTAAGGTGGAAAAATCAGAGCGGAGTTAAACATTGCAGCACAGTTGATGCGATGCTATGTAAAATGTACAGGAAAGACCAGGCAGCTGCAGCTACCAGCCAGAGGAGCTGCAAGAGGAAAATGTTTCCATGTTGTTCCCATGCAATTGTTGGTAGGGACAATTAGGTTGGTTCACAATTTTGATAGGGACATGTCCCTATGGTCCCTATGCAAACCTACGCCCATGGGAATGAGACATTTGTAAGCCTATGTATTTAGCTGTGTTGGTTGATTCTTAAGCTCCAGTTTCTGTTTGACGATTACTCTTGTTCCTGGTGCACTTTTTCCTTCCACACATCTTCCTTACAGTAAATATTCTGTTAATATGCTTAGGCTCCATCCAAAATTATCAAGTTGTTCTTTTACCTTTAAAAGGTTTCAACAGTAAGAACTCAAGCCTGCTGCGCAGGATCCAGACATCCCCCAACCTTTCGATTGTCATTAATAGGCATCTGAAATGCACATGGTTGATGCTTATCAAATGGGCTTACAACCTCCTAACAGACCAACTACAATAGTTACACAAATGTAGTGAACTTCCCTATAAAATTATTGGTCTACTTGCCCAATGTGAGATATTGTTTAAAGCCTTAGGAAACCTTTGCTGGTGTTGTGCTGTAATTACCAGATTAGGGAGTGACGCCATGAGTTTCCAGGAAAGAACTTTTTTTTTAGTGTACTATTTTCTCAGACACAGAATTTTGGGTTTTCATTATCTATTAGCCATGATCATCAAAATTACTTGGTCATTATGAGTTGGTATATGCCACATAAATGACTTTATATAAGAGTTAAACTGTGTCAGAAGACAGTTTTACAGCTTTGGGCAATATTCAGATTTGTGGCTGTGACTCATGGTGGGTTCTGACCACATTTAGTACAGCAAAACATCCCCAAAATGGGATGGGGGGATTTTTCTGGGATGCTCCAGAATTTGCTTTATGGCAAAGTTGTCCTCTGATCTGTTTTCAAAACATTTACATTCTAGGCTTGTGTCGAGGCATGGAAGTCATGGTCTTTCTCTGGCAAACCTCTGCCTTTCCATTCACGTTTTTCTTAGAGACCAAAGGTTTCTGGCTTGTAAACCTCTCATGAAAGTTACATTACTGCTGTCTCTGTAGAATATTTTTTGGTACAGTCGAGTGGCTAGCATCAGATTTATTTGAGAGTTCATTAAATCCCTCACCACCCTACAGAACACCTTTGATAAACCTTAGTTACTGGTCAAGGTGTTCATTCTCACTTCAAGTAGGAGCACATCAGACGTAAAGTCCAGGGGGTTTAATAAGGCAAAACCTCCAACTAAGATCAATGCTCTAATCCCATAGACCTGGTGAGATACAGCTATATAAAACTCTAACTATTTTAGTATAAAATAGTAGCATATGTAATACAAGTGTCCTGATATGAATATCTCAATATGTTATTTGATTATTTGCATTTCTAATATTGGTGTTATATATCCATAAGAAATATCTTCAGGAGCATTTTGTGTCAAAAGGATGTAAATAGAGCAATTTAATTGCAATTGAGCCAAAAAAATAAAAAAAATGCAGAAGAAAGTTGAAGCTTGTGGCCATTTCTGACCTGTCACTGGGCAGGTAATGCCTTCCAAAAGAAATATCACATGTAGCAATGACAATCGACCCTGAACTAGAGAAAAAAAAAAAATCCCACTTGGATAATCCATAAACATTTTAACTATCTGAGTCCCTAACCTCAATATGTGTTTATGGGTGCTGGAAAGTATCTTGTGCAGAAAGGGCGTTTTCTTGTTTGGGTGTGTGGCTGCAGTGTTTCTCATGCAAACAGCAGTAACACAAAATCATAAGATCCCAGTCATGTTACTATGATTAAATGTGTCATCTGAATGCTCTTTATTCAACACTATTCATACAGTTTAACGGGAAATTGAAGCCAACATGTCACATGTTGGGTTTTAATTCTTTAATTTCACTAGAGACCTGAGAAACTTGGATTTGTTCTCTCTTTAAATCTGCCAGTATTATGTTGCATTGGCAACATGACTGGAACGCCTGGGTTTTCCTCATGTGGCTGCTAAGGGGAGGAGTTTCCCTTTTGACTCAAGATATCCTTAGACCATATCATGGGACCTTCCCTGCTTCTCTTCCTCTTTTGTTTGTATTTAAATGTTTGAAAACTACAACACAGAGTGACCTTCTTTTTCCTCTATAATGACTCAAACTGACAGTGCTTGTTATAATTCACACCATTTTTAGTCTAAAAATATATTTTCTGACTAAAGTCCAACAACATTTGAATCAAACACTCTGCTGTATCCCACCCAGATGCAACCCTTTTCACTAAAATAACTTTTTACTTTTCTTTAATGCATTGAAAGTTAAACCAAAGGGTTTAATTTCTATAAATTAGAATATCACTGAAGAGATATAAGTCACTAGTTCTATTGAGAAAGTAAAGCAAACTTTTATTTAATGTAGATTCTTTACACACAGAATAATTTCAAATGTTTTTTCTGTTCACCTTTTTCGTATATGCTTCTTTCTTGCCAAAAATAGATTAATACATGAGATGTAAAAAAAAAGTCAAAGTAAAGAACTATAACACATAAATAGCTTGCATAATTATGAAGAAGCAATCCTAGGTTCACTGCTATGCAACTGTGACTGTAAACCTCCACTAGGAGTGTTAGCCAAAGTGCTTGTGCCAAAGAACCTCACCATTTGCAAAGCGCTGCATCTAAGTGATCAAAAGAGTTAGTTAAAAGTTAATTTGATTTTATTTTAACTCAGTTCACAAAGGCAAAAAAAAAAAAAAAACATGATATAATTATTACACACAGAATGGTGTCTTTAAGCAATCTTTATGTTGATTATGATGGAAATGCAACATAACATAATATAATATTCAATCAGACCAGCATATAAACTGATGTTCACAAATAAATGTGAAATAAAAGTTGAGTGGAGGGAAGAACTTTGGTAGAACAGGGCATCTAGACAGCACAGATAATAACAGTGTTATAAACGACATGGGCTACAATTGTCAAATTTCTTTTGTTAAGTCACTCGTGAATCAAGGAGGCATTTTAGACTAAAATACTTCGACTCAACTTTATGAAGCCCTTGGGATTACTCTTTCAGGGAAATCCTGGTTGCAGTAGCTTATATAGATTACAAAGAGTTAAAGCATGATGCCATTAAAGATAAAATTGCGACAGACAAAATAAAAATAGCGTATATAGTACAAAGAAGCATAAAAAAAACAAAAAAAGTTGTAATGTCCTTGGAATATGTTACCCTTAGATATAAAAATATCTGCACTCTAAGGAGAAAAAGGACGCAGCTGTTGCTAAATAACTACAGGTCACTTTTCTCCGCTAAATAGTACTTGGCTTCCTTAACATCTAACCATTACTGGTTAGTCTTTTACTGTCTTTTCTCCATTACCCAACATTACTGTAGGACAATGGAGAATAAATAGCTGCTTTTTAAAATCAAAAGCTTGTCTAAAAGAAATAGGTAGACTCTTTTCTTTAACACACTTTTTTTTTTATAGTTCTTGTGAAACAAAAATATGTTTGTTAGATTTTTTTTCCAATTCAATTTTTTTGTTTACTGAATACCACTTGGAGAAGTTGTCAAAAGGGACTGATCAACCAATCAGAAGCAGACTTGTGAATGACTTTTGTTAACCTCATCAGAACATACAGCCAAAAATAAGGGCATCTTAAAGTATTTCATTAAACACCAGAGATACCAAAAATGTCAGCAATCTATTATTATACATAAATTATTATTATTTTTATTACAACATTTGATTTGACTTTTAACTGTCTATTAAAAATTTGTTAGCATTGTATTTAAACTCCTTTTTGTGTTCAAGATTTAACATCAAATCATATATACCTTTATAAAAAATAGGGTTACTTTAAAACCTTCTTAATGTTTAAATTAGCTAAATAAAAGTAGCTAACTTTAAAAGTTGATGAATGCCAGATATTAAAATAATCAGGGTCAGAGTTGGGTAGAGTACCCAGAAATTACCGGTAGTCAAATAAAAGTTAAAAAGTCTGGTAAAAAGGCTGCTCAAGTACTGAGTAACTGATCTGCTAACTTCCCACTATTATAACAAATGATTTCATATTTTTTTGTAATAAAACCTTAAAAAAAAAAGTTAAAAAAAAAGAGTATATAAACAACGTTAAGGTACAGTGTACTGTTTACTGCATTTTCACTCAGCCTCCAAATGACACGACAGACTCAGCAGATAGAGAGAGAGAAAAAAAACATTTAACCAATAAGCCTTGAGTACAAAAATGGAAAGTGTCTCTGTCAGTGGAGCATATTTTTTTTAAGAATAAGCTTGTTTTGCACTAAGTGAAGTTCCTCACAATAGCCAGAAGTTTTACTCAATTAAGAATAGTGATATTATACTCAAGTAGAATTAAAATGGTGTAAAAGTAGTCCTAAAGTACATATTTTTAGAAAAGTTACTCAAGTAAATGTAACTAGCTACTAGCTAGTATAGCTATATAGTTGTTACACCACATGATCACATTATTCTAGTGTCACTTTGTCAATGTGTTCAGCCTAATGTAAAACATGGCTAGAAATCAAAACTCAAATAGGTTCTACTAAATACACTTAATTTAAGACATTTTTACTTATTTCTAGATCGTTTTTCCAGTGCAGATACCAGGAAAAAAGATTACATTACAAAAGTCTCTGACTCATTTAAAATCTTGTTTGATTAAAATGTATTTAAGGGTTACTGCAGGTATGAACCACTAACCCCCTAAAGCCTCATTGCTTGGTGTTTTGAAGAACAGAACCAGACAAGGGGAGGAGACCTACAGAATCTGTGCTATACAGTTTTAAAGAAAATACCTGAAAATCTGAGCTGTCCAGACAGGCAGCTTTAAGTGCCTGAAAAAATTCCTGCTTACTGCTGCTTACTCAAAGATCACTCTGTCACTAATTGCTATTGAATATTAGTTCGTTTATTTGCTTAAATTATTATTTTAAAGTTTTGATTTTGCTTTAAACATGTTTTATCTCTTCCTCATCAAGGGAAGAAACTTAGTCTGCAACACAAATAGATTCCTGATGAGTAACTCACTATGACAGCATATAGCAAAGTCATAAAGACTCATGATTCTTTGTTTAGGGGATCCGAGGATAAGATCTTGTTTTTACTCCACCAAAGCCTCTGCAGGATATTTTAAAGCAACCTGGAGAAAAACGATTTAGATAATCTGCAGTTTAAACTAGAAGAAAGATGCCCTCTCTATAATACAGAATGAAGGCATTAATAGGATTTTTTTTTTCTTTTCTTTCCAATGTATCAGTTATACTAAATGTTAGATGTCTTCAATATTTTAGTTTTTTTCTTCAGCCCTGTGTTTTGTCTGGTACACTTTGGCAATTTCTGCGGCAGATGAATAATGATCCGATTGTTTAGCAACGCCATCTTCAAAACTGTCAAAACATTGAGGAACCCAGAGGGCTTTTCTGGGCAGGACTGCATATTTCCCCTGAGCAGGAACTCCCCCTTCTTTGCGAAGACTTTTGGCATCATGACTCCCCAGATGGGATTTTCAGTACTGTTACCAACTTCTAGCTAAAAAGCACATTTCAACATTACCACCGAGATCATCATTAAGCTGCTCACACTGTCTGAACAGGAAACCTCACAAGTCCATTTTAAAAACACACAACTCTATTCCTCCCTTTAAGACTGTTTAAAACAGTTGTTACTTGAAGATGTTTCATAACTGCGTCCTTTCTGGCTGGTTCTGTTGGACCTCAGGACAGCATTTGACACTGGTAACCATGATACATTATTAAAGTGAAATGCGATGGACTGGCGACCTGTCCAGAGTGTATCCTGCCTCTTTCCCATGACAGAAAATGGATGGATCAATGGAAATCTCAAAATTCTTATCTTTAATCTCAGAAATAAATGTCAAATTACATTGGCAGGATTATCACTTTGATAAAGTAAGAATATTACAAGTAGTCATTATTTTCTGAGATAAAAATGGGAATTCTGAAAATAAAGTCAGAATTCTGAGACTAATGTCAGAATTCTGAGATTAAGGTCAGAATTCTGGAAATAAATTCAGAATACTGAGATTAAAGTCCATATTCTGAAATTAAAGTTAGAATTTTAAGATTAAATTCAGAATTCTGAAAATAAAGTCATAATTCCGACATTAAGGTCAGATTTCTTTATATTAAAATCAGAATTCTGAAAATAAAGTCATAATACTGAGATTTAAGTCAGAATTAAAATAAATCCAGAATACTGAGCTTAAGGTCAGAATTTTGAGTTTTAAGTCAGAATTCTGAGATTTAAGTTAGAGTTTTTAGATTAATTCAGAAATCAATTGCTTTTTCAATTTAGTGGTAGTTCTTTTCAATAGCCCTTCCCTAATTCTGTCCTTTTTAATCCCCTTAGTGTTTTAAAAATAAATCAGTATCAGATTTATTTGCTAATATCTTGAAACTAGAAATTACTTAACTTTTGTGTGACTCCAATTCCAGATCCAGAAAAGTGATAATATGTTTTTTTGCCACATAAAAATAATTTCTAGCCAGACAACTATAGGTTTGATTTTCACATCTCTTGACTTTTGTTAATTATTCTGCCTTCATCTGTGATCAGGTGGTGCTGCTGTGGCTGCGTGGTTGTCCTAAAGCCTTCAGGTGCAGAGGTGTAGCCAGAAATTTTTTATAAGGGTGGACAGGCAATAACCAATGTATGCTGAGGGGGGGCTGAAAGTGGATAGGCTCCAGAACCTGAGGGTCAATCTACACTGTTCCAACATGAAAATTAATGAGCAAAACATCCATATTTTCTAAATAAAGACAAACTATGCTTTCCTACAGTCTTTGCTAACAAATAGACGCATATATTTATACATCCCTAATTTCTAGATAAAAGGTAAAGTGGATAAAAACTCAGTTTTCAGTTCTTGGGTGTAAATCAATCATCATTGTCATTAACCTATTTGTATCAATAAACATTCTGCATAAAATGGATATTTACAAACACTAATATCTACATAAATTAATTATTTGATAAGTTTTTACTAAAATTGTTATTTATATTTAATTTCATGAAAGACTCCTAGATGACTTGCAGAGACACATCATTTTCTCTGTACCCAATAAAAGACAAAATCTAGTTCTAAAAAGAGCATGAATTCTGTACTTATCATCTTGGATGTGAGTATATTGATGTGTATAATTAACCACAAAAAAAAAATAAAAAGTTTGGAATAGTCCACTTGAGAATATTACTTCTGCCACCATCTGTATTAAGCCTGGCGTACACTGCGAATTTCGGGGCGATTTTCCAGTCGTGTATTTTCCGATTGGCCCGACTTTCAGCCTGACCTTGCGTTGTGAGTTGTGTAGTGTACAGGGGGTTACGAACGGAGATCAGCCTCCCACAACCACCTCCTGATCAGGAATCGTGAGGTCGGGAGAAAATCAAACATGTTTGATTTTCTCTCGACCGTTGTGGGCAAATCGCTCAGTGCCATTTGCAAACAAGGATTCTTCTTTTTATTCCTCCTCTCAGATGTAATCACAGCAGCATGGCAGGGATGCAATGAGTGAAATGCAGTTCTGTCTGTAAAATTGATGGACCGCAGCAGCCACATTTGCTAACCATGTCGCCCTTTCTTTCTAGGACCCTCAGCACAAAATTGAACAAATTGCCAAGGCAGCACAGTTCACTATATTGGGCTTAATATTCCCATTCTATTTGTTTGGCTTCAGGATAGAGAGCTACAGAACAGCTCCATCTCACTGCGGAGCTGAGTCCAACATGGTTTTTAGTCGCACAGTGTTAGCATGTAGATTAAGCCTTTATATGTCCCTCAGTGAGGTCTAGAAGCACAAGATCTATATCCAACCATTCAGCAAAGATACTGCTACATGACTATACATTTTATTTTGGCATTTGACCAATTAGATGAGCCCTTGAATGATATATTACCTACTGTAAATTAAGTTGGAAAAAAGAATAACAAGTCAAGAAAAAAAAAAGGTCAAAAACTAATTGAAAAGTTAGAAAGTAAAGTTAAAGGGTTAATAATCCTTTAAGGTTATGTTGTACCTAAAAACGTGTTTCTTTCACTCTCAGAGTGTTTTTCATGAATTTATTATAGAAGCAATTTTGTTTTTTTTCTGAATACTGTATATTTGGGCAATATATTTGACATACATTTTTGCCATCAAAATATCCATATTTCTTTTAAATTTTACAAAGATAATAAGGTCTTGTCCTGGATTTCAATAACACACTACAATAAATTATCTAAAAATTAGTGAAAATGTCTTAAAATACGTGTATTTACCCTTACTTTGAGTAGGTAAATAAGAAAATCTCCCTGTGGAAGGAAAATTTTTTAATCCTTAAAATCTGATTATTTGATATTATGCACTTGAAATAGGAGACTGCACTTTTTCCCTTATATATAAATGTTCTTATTCCATTTGCAAAGTGTCTCACTTACCTGCTCAATTCAAGAAAAAATGCACTTACTTTAAGAGAAAATTACTTCATTTAGATATTTAAAGTCTTTTACTGAGTGCCCTATAAAGGGTTAAGAAATTATTGGCTAAGGGCTAAACCCCTGGCCCCCCATAGCTCCGCCCCTGTTCAGGTGGACTTGTCCTCGCAGTCCCCCCAGGAGTTTCCACCTCTGCCTGTCTAGATAGCAAAAATATTCATGTTAAGTTTTTTTGTTTTATAATAAGAATAGCTTAACTAAACCCAGATTCCCGTCTGTAGTCTACCTGTAAGACGAAGTCCCTTCTCTCACTTCAGTAAAGTTAGAAAGATATTCCTTCTCTCCCACATCTACCCTCAGCTTCCAGCGGGATTGGATAACGGTGGCGTTTGGGTGTGGTGGAGGTTTATAAATACAGGCATTCTGACTAAGCTTTGTTGTTCCAGCAACATTATAACGGTCCGGGTTTTGGCAGACGGTCAGACTTTGCCTTCGGTGCAGTTTTTCACCTTTTTCTACACTTTTTTCGCCAAAGATGAACAGAATTACTCTGATTCTCGCTGTTTCTGGACTCTGCTTTGCAGTCGGTAAGAAAGTTTATTTTATTAATGTATAATTTTTTTTTAGATTAAATTAGATATATTTATTGTTTTAGAGATATACAAATAATACACTTTCTAATGATTATTTTACCTTAAAAATCGTTGACTTTCTTAATAAACTTTTTTTCAGGACTTTTTTATAATTGTATATAAAGTCTGTTATTAAATATAGTAACCATCTTTAGTCATATTAAGCATTTTCTCAGATTCTTAACTTCCTTTTGGACGGTTTGTTTTACCTCTATGTTTGCAGGTTTCCCCAAACGGTTTTAAGTTTCAGGATGTGAGCTGACTGGGTGTGTTCAGATGATTTTTTAAGGCAGAACTCATAAGCAAGCAAAAAAGGGTTTTTCCCGAGGTTTAAATATTAAACTATCTTGGCAAAGTTGTTCTAATATCAATATGTAACTAACATTCAATGACTATCTGGTTTAATTAAGTTAATCAATTAAGTATAATCAAGTAGATCTTTTCATTTGGATGTTGCAAATGAAAATAATTGTGACGAATTGCAGAGTGATGAAAAAAATGGCTTCATAAAGTATTAAATTTTTTTTTTTTTTACCACAAAATCAAAAAAATCAATCAAAAAAAAACAACACAAAAACTAAATGGGATGATGTATTAAAGGTGGTCTTTTTGTTTCACATCTGGTGACTTTGGAGGCCATTGGAGTGCAGATTCAAGTGGATACTCAAGGAAAAAACTGGATAAGATTTATGCCTTGTATGATTCACTATCCTGCTGCATGCAAGCTTGTCAACAGACCATGGGTACACTGGAGATAAAAGGATTAGACTTTGTCGACATCGGGGATACCAGCCTGAACCACTGACCAAAACCAGGATAGATTCATGCTGTCTGTTGTTTAAGCTTAAATTAGACCCTATTAGACAAGTATTAGACAATGCAATTTACTATCTTAACTTGCTTTTCTGTAAAAATCCCGGATCAACAGTCTTTAATACTCACTCCAGCCTATCAGGCACCAACAACTATTCGTCATTCTTAATTACTCCTTCTTCCCAATGCTGATGCTGTACTTACTAAACTTAAACAAGTTACCTTCACCAGCTCTTGACGCATAAATGCACTTAGCTGCTGCCATATGATCAGTTTTGTTGTTATATGCATTAACAAGTAATTAAAGAGTTGTTAAATAAAGTAGATATGTTTTCACTGAAGGTAAAGTAAATGTATATAACTGATAGGTGGAAATGGAGATTTAGTAGTGTCAGAGCCTTAGGGAAGAAACGGTTGACACATTCCAGTTAACTCTGATAAAGGGTTTCAGGGTGATAAACAACATCAGGGAAGGGAGGGAGGAATTTTCAGTTAGTCCTCTGGCATTACTGAAAAATAAGCTGCCTTTCCTGAGAAAGTCCACACACCATGTATTTATTGATATTTTTATGTATGTATTATATGATATTTTGGAGAAAACTGCATGACACCTTAATTCCAGCAGGTGGTGGAATATGATGAACAACTGGCTTTACTCCCGTTGAAAAATCAGGTAACAGAATATTTAATCCTTGAACCTGAAAGACATTAAACCATTTAGTATACATATTGGGGAAATTTATTATTGCTCTTCATTAGGAGTTCTTTATGTTTTGATTGGGATTTTGTTTTATCCTCTTTTTGTTGACTTCAACAAGTGATGGCCAGGATCTTTCTTTTTTTCCACTCTTCTTTGGATCAGAAACAAAAAAGTTTATAAAAGTCTGTTCTTAATCATGCAAATGTATCATTGAGGTCAATCCAATATGAAAAAGGTTGCACAACTTTTATGAAGGGATATAAGAACATTCCCAAAATACATCACCATTGTTATTACAAAATAAACAAAAAAGCAGGAAATAACTTTCATGAGCAATGCCAATGACCAATGCCAGTGCTTTTTATTTTTGACCCTCTTTCCATGCCTTTGTCAAATCAGATTTTCTTATTAAACTATTAAACATTGATTGTTTATGTAAAAAACAAAAACAACACTAGATGGAAAACATGTTTTTATATAAATGTTTTGGGTTTTCTGCCAACATTCTTACCCTTGTGCAGTAATAATGCAATAAAAAGACAACTTTGGCATTCAATTTAGTTTTTGCTGCTTATGTCATTATTTTTTCCGGAGACACAGAATACACTGAAGATAATTATAAAACTTAAAGTTAAACCAATGATTGTTTGTTACCTGCCAGCAATGACAGTGCAAGGTTTAAACACCTTTTAGATGGGACAAATAAGCTATGATTGTAAACCAAAATATCTGGCTTAAAGTTGTGACTGAGTGAATAAATTCACGGAAATGTTGTTTAGTTACCAAGGACAACCCACCAGTATTAATGGTTGAGATTAACTTAAAATGACATAAACTACAAACATAAAGTTGATTTGGCATAAAAAACTAGCAATTTTTTTTGCAGAACCCACTCATGGAAATGCAGTGAAATAAAACTATGATGACAAATACAGACAATTCATAATAAAGGGAACAGATTAATGTTGACTTGCATGTGATTAATGACTTTTTATTAGAGATGCCACAACTGCAACTTTTTAAAATTTCTGATATGATACTGATATTGCAACTTTGAGCACTTACCGTAAACGATATTGGCGCAATACAAAATCACCATGAATCATAAATACTTTTCTTTACTTATTTTGTAGTGTGGAATAATAGAAAGTGATATTTCTCATCCAGAGAACAATACTTGACAGCATCAGGTATTGGAACAGTTGACCCATTTCCTTTTCACCTAAAAGTTATATCAACTTTAAACAAAAGCAGAAAGAGGCAAAGCATTTTTATGAGTCTTATAATATATAAGATTTTAGAGGCAGGCCGATATGTTCTGTTGTTTATCTTTTGTCTGATATCGAACCAATTTTCTATATCAATATTGAATCGGGGCATCTCTATTTTTTGCTGAGGCTTGCTCCTTTTCCCACACATTATACTGTATATTGGTTTAGGGCTGAAACTATTAATCGGATTATTCATGATTAATTGATTTTTTAAATAATTGTCAACTAATTTAGTAATCGATTAAATGTTAACTGGAGTGTAGAGAGTGTAAAATATGCCTTTAGCTGACAGAGTGACAAACTTAGATCAGTAATTATACAAAATTGTAATAAATAAATAATAATATGTAGCATTTAATATAAAAAAAAGTTTTTCATCTGTCAATATGCTCCAATCAGAACTCCTCAAGTGGAAAGGTTTGAGTTTTGTTTTATTTTGTAAAAACTCTTCTTTAAGGAATCTTTGGCAATTAATTTGACTAAAGGTGGTTACTATATTTAATAATCTTTGGTTATCCAATTATAAATAATTGAATTAAAAAAATAATCGACAGATTAATCGATTTCAAAATAATAATCGTTAGTTGCAGCCCTATATTGGTTGCATGTATTTGGTTAACTGAAGTTGTAACCTGGGTGAAAACAATTTACAAAAATATATTAAAACATTTTAGCCTTACTTTTTTTTTGATCCGAGAATTAATTAATATCAAGGCTATAAAAGTGAAACTTTAACCATTCACTGACCGCTTATGTAGCAAGTAACAGATGGCAGGCTTGTAAAACACTTATTAATCCAAATTCTAATCTAGACAGTAGTCAAATAAATCCATCAGGTATTAGTGTGTTAAAGTGTTTATTGTATAAAATTATAACTTGTCTCAATAAATTGAATAAAACATCTGTAATTTTAATTAGAACCTCAGAGTTTTCCTTTCATAATAATTAAATTAAACAGATTTTTATATTTCACGGATGATTCAACAGATTGATGAAGCTAAAGGCTTTGAAGCTTTTACTACCTGTTTACTACAGGCTTTATGTTAATGCTGTTATTGCAGGATTGGGTGAGGCTGGGTGTTTGTGGTAATGGGCCTGCTATAGGATTTTTCCACACTCTTTAAAAAGAGTGAATCATGTTACAGCTTGCAAGCTTCATCCTGAGAATTCAGGCACCTTGTAAAAGTTGTCCTTTCAAATGTCTCCAGTTTCTCCAATTATTCATTAGTCCAATTTCACACGTTTGTCATCTTTCCATTGTGATTTGGGGCCTCTTTTTTCTTTTGTCCTTTTGATTTTTTTCAACAGTCTTGCTTAGTTCTCCTATTTCAGACCACACCGCTAGAAAACGACACATAACGTTTTTCTACTTTTTTATCTCCAGGTTATAACAGACTTCATTCTTACATTGCTTATCTGGAATATGTATTTGGTGACAGAAGCAGATAATGATGTATGAAGTGATAGAGGGGGTCAGTAGGGATGAGTAAGTTCAGTAAGGGGATGAGGTCAGTCTTTGGTCTGATTTGCTACAGAAATCATCATGTCACAAGATACTGAAAGGTTTCCCTAAGCAGTGAGTGCTGGAAATACCTCAGAGTCAGTGTTGGGCAGTTAAAAGATATGCTTTTTAACATAGGAAGAGGAAAACACAGATGCAGTTGAAGTTTCTTAAAATAATTTAGTCTAAGCTTATAAATCATTTTCAGACCTTTACCACCACTAAAGTTGTATAGATCGTACACAAATGATCTAAGTATACATAGATCTAAATTTAAAGTTCCTCTTATTTAGTCAGTTTTGAAACCTACTGATATTTGGAAATATTCATATGTTCTCCAACCTTGACAAAAACCTCAATTCTACCTAAAGTAGAATAACACAGGTATAATGGTGTTCTTATCATGGGCATGTTGTTGTTTTTGGTGATAGACAAGGCTGTTTCTCTGTAAACACATGACGTCTTACATGATTTTAGAATATGTCATCTAATCCTGGGTGTTTTCTTTGCAGTTTTTTTTTAAATACTTTATTATACAATCTAAAAATATATAAAAACCTGCAGAATACTTAAGTATTCTTAACCTAGCTTTAACTTTTTTTATGCAGTTAGCTCATTTTGATCATTAAGAGATATGAACTTCATATGAGGCTGATGAAATTCCTCATGATTCATGGAAGGAGTAAAATTTGGAAGGATGAATAATTAAATTAGATTAAATTGTGCATCTACAAAGATTTAGTGTATGGATGTGTTTGCATCATCCCAAATACTGTAACTTGTTTTTTCTTCAAATCACCTACTTCTCCTTAAAGTTATTGGGGATATTTCAAATTAGATATGAAAAAAGTGTATCATTCATTAAAATGTTTCAGCCTCAAAACACACGTTTTGAAAATTTGAAGGAAGTGTGTGCATGCTTAGGCACTTGTATATGTATTATATATATTTTTTTAAACCAAGTTAATAAAAGAAAAAGTGCAAAGCAATTGTTTACACTGAAATTAAGCCTTTCTAAACAACGCCTGCATTTCAGCTTTAAAGTTGGCAGACTTTTAAAATTCAACAAGGCAACAAACAAATTAGATGTTTATGTATCCTCATCTTTTCTAAGTTCTAAACCCTCTTCAAGCTTTTAAAACACTCACTGCTTACAAACTTCATAACATTTCACATGATGAACTTGTTTGCTCAGTGACCAGACCTCCCATCTTCCCATGCAATGTTTCCACACTCGGCCATATGACTCATGGTCGTGTCTCCCTCTTTTGGTAATATTCTCACCAGTGTTTTGGCTAATGGTGGAAACAACAGTTTACTAGATTTACTACATTTTATATCAGTTGTGTGTGTGTGTGTGTGTGTGTGTGTGTGTGTGTGTGTGTGTGGGAAGAGCTCAATTTTTTTTTAAAAATCTGCTCTAAGGGTGTCACTGGGATATGCTCCTGTCAGCAAAATGTTGACAACTGGAGCAGAACTTCTTTAACTGCATTTCTCTTGAGAACTTTATTTTAAGCAGACACTGCCTGGATACATCGCAAGTTATCATCCATTTAAAAAGTCAAATTTTCTTACTGACCTAATTTATAACTGACTATTTTTGCAGGGTTCTACAGTTCCTTCCTTAAAGGGTTACCTTCAAAGTAGACAGTTTTTTGGCAGACCACTAGGAGGCAGTATAAGACTGACATAAAACATTTGACCTAATTTTCTTGGTGCCACACCTAGTTTAAAACAGACACTTTGTTCAGAACACTTGGAAAAGGCAGAACATTTTGAATTGTTTTTTTTTTTTAAGTACAAGTTCCCTATATTTACAGTTGTTGTTAAAAGAAAGCCTGTTAGTTGAATCACATAAGTTATTTGATCCTTATCTGGTTCTGAGATTATTTTAATCAAACTTTAAGTTTAAAAAATGCACTGTGTCAACATAACTATAGAGCTATAATGGAGAAGCTTTTAGTAAAAATAAAAAGTTGCCTTTGCTCCTTTCTAAGAGTTTATAAGATAAAATTTCCAGGTGGTGCTTATCTAATAAACTAACCACTGACCATTAGTAAGCGTTACCATATCTGTTAAAGCAGGTGGTTTGTTTTGAGTTTCATGATCAAAAGCCTGAAGGTAATTGTTAGCATAATGTCATGGAGACCTCTGAGAAACTCACTGCAATTATTTAAATTATTTGCATAGAAGAAAACCTGTAGTGTAGTTACATCGTGCATAAAATTATGATTTAAAGACAACACAGCCAATTTTTACCTAAATTTTTTCCATATAATTTATGCTTGGTTCTTTCCTAGTGTTTCATACAGCACCAAATAAATAGAAACATTCAATCACAGGGCATAAAAACATTACAAGAAAAAATATATGTGATAATTACAATTGATAAAGGCTGATAAATAGAATAATGTCAGAGTATCGACGCTTGTGGAAACCGGAAGTTTAACAAAAAAAAAAGCTCCATTGGTTTTTCAAGGGAAACTCCTATCCAGTATGTAAGAGCAAACCTGCCTGACGTGAATCCTAAAAACACCAGGAAGCTTTCTTATTTCACATTTACGAAACAAAAGAGAGATGCAGCAACAGAAACCCCTAAACTTGAGAAGAGAACATAATAGAAAATCAATTGAGGATAGTTTAATTCTCTTCTAATTCTGTAATCATGTGTAGAGCATTTTATCAATAAATACATACTGTTGGCCGATTCAAACCTTTACCTGTTAAGTAACTTGTAGTTACATGTCCTGAAACATAAAAAAATGGAGCATGAAAAACTCTGACTTAACCGTCCAAGGTTTATAAGATGTGAGAAATAAAAAAATTAGAGTTGCTGGCAGTTTGTCCAACTAATTTGCATATGTATATGACATCTTTCATCTTATGGTATGTCTGTACCTGTTCTTTCACTGGAAATGCTGCAGAAAGAGGTGGAGAAGATTATATCCTCTTTACTGCAGACATAGGAGGTAAGGAAAATTTTTTTAACATAGATGTAATAGTTTTGTTTATTTGTTTACATCATTAAATATTTTCAGTGGGCTATGTCTCACTTGTTAATCTTACCGTCTCAATGTTTCCAGAAGCAGGTGATAAACAGTAACAACATTGTTCAGAAGCTTCAGTTATGTTTAAGGAAGCATAAATTATCTGTGTCACCTGTAATCCAAGCAGGTAGAGACCACCAATTATATGATGACACTCATTGCCCCAGGAGGAAAACATGGTTATGAAACAAGCCTTTTTAATGTTGACTTCTAATTTTGGCCTCGAGTCGCCTCCTGCAAGTTATGCACCTCACCCTGAGTTATCGAAAGACATTTCGGAAGGAACAAAGCTTGTTTTGCGTCAGTTTGTTTTTACCCATCTAAATGGAACAAAGCACTGAAGGATCCGGTCAGACTGGATTATAGGAGACTGTAGAGGGAGGGTGAGAGACGCAGCCAGTCTGGCTGCATTGCAAAGAGATGAGGTATTGGAGTTAAGGTGTGGTAGCAAAGGCAATCACCTGACACTTCATTTTCCACCTTAGGTCACTGAGGGTTTTTCCCTTTAAATCTCAGACATAAAAAACAAAAAAATTAAAAATGAATAAAAAATACAAAGTGTTGCCTACTTTCTAAGCTTACAGTAAAATCAGAATAGAAAAAAGATATATCAGGAAATTTAATTTTTCGCCTATTCAAACCAAGGCGAACTCATACGCAGCTACAGAGCCCTACACAAATACTAACATCCTTACATCTTTATTTATTTATGTCACATTAATACTACATCATTCAGTTTATATGTGATACTGAAAGTAGAGCGTGATTGGAAATGTGAAAGTAAATGCCAAAATACATGTTTTATAAATTATTTCTGACACAACCTCCCAAGAAATGCCTCTTAACCTATCAGCAAGCCAACAAAAAGGCCGAAATCTCTAGCTCAGGTGGGAAAATCTGTTGATAGGACAACTGTCACTTATGCTCACCATAAATTGGACCTCTTTAGAGGAGATTCAAAAGAAACATGGCTAAGGAGACAGACAGCATGTAGACAAAACTCTCTGGTCACATCAGACCAAAATGCAAACTTTTGGCCTGCATGCAAAATGTTCTGTATGTTGGAGAGCTAAATCTGCACATCCCCAGCTTAACAACAGCTCTAAACACACAATCAGCAAAACAACTGAATGGTTTCGATTAACGCATCTTCTTGTGTTAGAATGGCTCAGTCAAAACTCAGACCTGAATACAAATGAGTTTTTCCACTGAATTTAAAAAGATGATTTCCATGAAGTCCCTCTGAATTTCAGCTATTTTGCAAAGAAGGGCAAACATCTTGGTTTCCACATGTGAGGCTGACAGAGACTAACATCTCCAAAGGCCTCCCCTGAAGGTGGTTCCACAAAGGTACAAACACCGGACCTGATTGTTACTAATGAAAAAATATATTTCTAAAAATCATATAAGATTAGTCGTCCATGTCATTATTATAAACACCTTCATTGATATTCATGATTTAAGTCACATTTAGACTCAATACCATCCTAAATGTACTACAGAATAATGACTTAGACTTGGACAGATTTATTTTGTCATTTTGTATACACAAGTGTAAACAAAGGAAATTTAGTTAAGAACAGCTCTAATGACAGAAGAAGAGGAACATTTATTTGAATGGATAACCTGGATAATATATATATTCTATTGTATGGGAAACTCTGAATCTTTATACAACAGAACATATTCCATTTTTGAATCTCTGTGACTCATTGGATGCGGTGTCTGTCAAATGCTTGGCTGCTGCACAAACTGGCAGGACAAGTTGTGAGCCACGTCTAAAGAATGGGTGTACCGGAACATTCCAAAGGACTTCAACAAAGGGCTTGAGAAACCTCTGGAAAATGAGACTAATGTAGACTATCACGCAAGACAATTGGTGTTAGTTTATATCAGTATTATATAGGCCAGATGGGAAACATTACATTACCAGACAAATTAATCAGAGCAGAAAATAGCTTAGATGTGACAAAATAAATAAATAAACCAACTGTCATTTCATGTGAAGTAGCAGAATTAGACAAAGACTTTACATAAATACAAAAGTCTTAAGTCAATCCTCCTTATATTTAGCTATGAGTCAGGTTTGCTGATCTTTTAAATGAATCCTCATCAACATTTCTGCAGATTTTTTTATCTGTTTAATCTTTTATCTACTTCTGTCCTATATCTGACATTTACTTTATGGCTTCTATCTGTGTTGCCATGTAATGGACTGCTGAATGGATTTTTTCAGACTGTACAGTACTGAGCTCTGATACATTTAGGGAGGCTGTATAATTCAGATTTTAAATACTGATTAATTACTATTGAAATGTTGGTAAATGCAACATTGTTGCCTTTGTCTTTCACGTCTTTTAGATTCCCGATATTTTAACAGGTCAACTATTGAAGTTTGTGAAGAATTTGTGAAAAATTAAGCATGCTCTGAAGAAATAATTCTAGTGGCTACTAGAAAGGCTGTTAAGCTCTTGATCGGCACCTTTTGAAATAAAAAAGAAAGGTTGGTTTAAAATGTTTCTACAGTAAGAATTTGAATACAATGTTAGTAAATATAAAAGCTCACTAATGTTTTTGAACAGGCTCTTTTTTCACATAATATATACAGGGTCCATTTAAGGCTCTTTGTTTTTATAAATTCAGCTTATACTACAAATTAAAACTTCACTCATAACTAATAATAAAACACAGAATAGAAGCTCCTTGTTTACAGCTGAAAACTGTTCAAATATAAAACATTACTGTTTCACAGCTATAACTGTCACAAATAGCCTAAAACTGGCCAATAAGCTTTGTGATACCAGTTAAGGGGTTTCGTTCTTCGACCAAACATACTTTTAAAGACAGAGTGAATGTCATCAACTTCCTTGTCTGCTGGTATGAAGTTGGACCAGCTGTCAAACTTGTTACTGAAAAGGCGTCATCTACACTCTGATGTTTCTTAGCACTTTGCTATGCTTCCTTTTCCACTTTTTCTATGTGGCACCAGAATTAAACTCTTTTTGAATGTTAATGATTTTCATGATCTCTGCTTATTAGTTAAGCATTTTAAAAGAGTATACTAGTTACTTTTTCTGTATGTGTTTACTACATCTACAAAGAGTCTGAGCTATAAAGCATTATCAGTACAGAAGTTGTATAACAATTTCTGAATGTAATCAGCTACCAAAGTACCATCCATCCATCCATCCATCCATCCATCCATCCATCCATCCATCCATCCATCCATCCATCCATCCATCCATCCATCCATCCATCCNATCCATCCATCCATCCATCCATCCATCCATCCATCCATCCATCCATCCATCCATCCATCCATCCATCCATCCATCCACCCATCCATCCATCCATCCATCCATCCATCCATCCATCCATCCATCCATCCATCCATCCATCCATCCATGCAGCTAGTCAGCTGTTAATGAACCACCAGTTTCAGAGTTTGGACGCTCCATGCGAAGCCAACTCACTGTTGTACACCTTTTCCAGAGGTTTAGAAATCTTGAATCTAGGTTATTTTGATCATAAATGTCGTTGGAGCAAACTTCAGAGTAAAAGTTTATTAGGCACAGGCTCAATTTGTAAATAATGGAGGAAAAAATATTAAATTTAAGGCTGAAAATGAAAGAGAAAATCTAAATTGCTCCACCATTGTAATGTTTTATTGTCGACCTAAGAATCAGGACAGATCACAAAGCAAGGAACATTCTGCAACCCTTTTTTTTAATGACGTCTTTAGTTTTCAGCGAAATACCAGTCACAAGGTGCTGAGGGGAAAACTGGACAGACTGGTTTTGGCAAAACCAACAGTTTCAGTCTCTGCGATGAGTCATGCAAACATTGCTGGAAACAAAACAGCAACCAGTTTGAAAGGGCTGCGAGTCTCAGTGAACACAAATCCTGATTCAAAGAAATGAATAGAGAAACTCGTAAACCTGCTTACCATCAGTGGTGTATAGTGACAAAGTACAAATACTTTATTAAATTACTAAAGTAGGTATTTTGGCCATCTATACTTTACTGGAGTAAATATTTTTCAGATAACGTTTTACCTATTATTATCTTCTTATTATCTCTACTTTCTACTCCTTTCATTTTAAAAACAGACTTGTTACTTTTGTTTTATTTAAGCTCACTCTCGTTAAGGCCTGTTGGTATTTAAAAAAAAAACCCATCAAAATTATTATTTTATTTTTTTTACAGAAAATGTTTTTCCAGTTTGTTGTTCACTAGACACCAAAATAAATGTTTTTTTCAAGATAAACCAAAGTTAAATCTGACACCGTTGCCATTAGTGATAAAACAAAGAAAATTAAGTCTAAGGAAGTTATCATCCAGAATTGTAGAAAAATATTATTTTAATAGGCTAGTCCAATAAAGAATCTGTTAAATTTTTTTCCTGTATTATTTTCACTTTTATACTTTAAGTACTTTAAAAAATTGTAAATTTACTTGAGTTTAACCCTAAGTTGATACTGTAACTTCTACAAAAGTGTTTTCAAAGTAATATTAATTCGAGTAATAAACTTTAATACTTTTGACACCTCTGCTTACCATTTATGCTTTGATTTTATACATGATGCTATTTTAATTTTAAGTGTTGTAGTTTAGCAGCACATTAGAAAACTTTGGGTCATTTCTTTCCACTTATGGTTGGGTTTTATTTATATTTTACAATCAAACTGAAGTTTTCACATTTAGGGTACACACACATATTTATACATAATAAGGATCCATCATAATCTTAGCTGACCTCGATGCAGATCCAGATTCTAATCTTAATGTTATCTGACTTTAACTCCTTACACATAATCACTAGAAAGACTTAGTAGGAATACTAAAAGGACAGAATGCACCGCCATTTAAGAAAAAATATGGATGAATAAAAAACATCTTAAGCAAAACAGGATAAAGTTAATATAGAGGAAAATATACCATCACATAACAGAACAAAATGGTTTTGTTTTTCTAAAAGTACTTTTTCAGACGTTCAAATGTAAAATTAGATTAGATTGTGTTTTTTTTCCTCTTTAAATGTCTTTAGGTGTTTTTAACATTGCAAGAATCCGAAAAGAGTTTCGTCAGCTGGAAGAGCCACCATGTGCTCTTAAGAATATATTTAATCAATTTAAAGTCATGTCTGCTTGTGATAAACCTAAAACTATAATTGTGACCTGCAAAACTGAAGTGATCATTTTTAATCCTACAAGAAGGAAACCAATTGTAAATATTTTTAAACATGGAAAACAAAATTTTTTTTATAAGATCCTCAACAAAAGTCGAAATTTTTAAAGACCTTAGGTTGTATAAATATATGCATGTTTTAACGATCTACTTATTCACTGGTTAGTAAAAATAACACATGTAAATATTAATCTCTCATTAATCGATCAAAATAGATTTTCATTCACTGTAGATATGCAACCTATTGTTAAGGATTTTTTTCTATTTGTATTGCTGCTGTGATTGTTTTGTTTATTGTGTAAGCACGTGCGTATAAACTCACAGCAAATATTTATACTAGGTTAGGAAAGTTTGGATTAAAATACTTTTTGAATGGAAACTTTCTCTCAATTTATTCTGAGAATAATGCCATAATTATTAATGTAGTTTAGAGTTAATCTTCAGCTTACAGTGTATTTGATAGCTGGCTGTTCTATTTGCTTTAATTACTTACTCATTTGTAGCAAATTTAGAAATGCAAATGTTTTCTCCTGTGAAATCTCAACAATAGTATCACTGTAAGTCCATCAGTGGATTTATTTTATCTTTACCTGCCAAACCTGGTCAGCATATAATCAAATTTCAAAGATTGCTTGGGCTCTTTAAATGTTTAAGGCTTAGTTTGTTACACTTTTCGACTCTTGAGTCTTTTATTTAGAAAGGTCTAGAAATCGGCATATGTGGGTTTTGCGTATTTAATAGACTTTATTAAAAGTACAATTGTCATGATCTGGCCTGTTTGCTCCTGCTTAATTGGTTATTCCTTTCACCTGCCGTTTTTCCTCCCTGCCTCAATTATAATTTATTCCTCTCACCTGTTTCCTCTGGTTTATATTCAGTTCAGCCTGAGCATTCAGGGCCAGATCATTACTTGTCTTTTTGTTAGGCTATCTGTTCAGTTTGAATTCATGGTTCATGTCCTGGATCCTAGCAGCCAGTGGAAAGAGGCTTTTTGTGTTTGTCTCGTCTCCTGATCGTCCACTGTTCCTCCCCCGTGGAGTCCTCTGGGTTTTTGGCTCAATATGTGGGGAGGTTCAGTTTTTATCCAGTAAGCCTGGCTCCAGGGAGGAGACCAGTTTAAAGTCCTGCTTCAAGTTCCGGTTCCACGTCCTGTCTCGGCTACCCTCTTCCACTGAGCCTGCCTGTCTACACCTGACCCTGTCTGCTCCTGTGCGTGACCACCTGGTCATGCTTCTGGTCCCAGTCAGACTCTGAACCCTCCTGGGAGCCTGTGGATGCCTGGAGGTCTGGATCCTGCCACCTGTTCCTGTTCCTGCCTGATCTGGATCCTGCCTGTTCTGTCTGTTCCTGTCTGTTCTGGATCCCTGACCAGGATCGGCTTCCAGCATGACCTCTGGGACTGCAGCACTTGGGGACATTCTTGGTCTGGACTGTTAAACCAGGTAAGGGACCAATTCAGATAATCATCTTCTGTCCGATGATCGTGGTCACTTACCTGTGTTTCTCCCACTACAGAGTGTCTGAGATTGGGCGATGCCCCGCCCCCCCGCCTGCAGTGTCCGCGAGCCACAGCTCCACTTTAGTTTTTGTTAATTTAATAAACCTTTTTGAACTTTCCTACTGACTGTCTCTCCTTGAATACTGGGTCCACCTGTCCTCGGTTCATGACAACAATATCAGTTGTTAAAAAAAAAAGTAGGATCATTTTCATGACTGCCAATTCAGGTTTGTGACAAATGCCTCAGACTGTGCTAAGAATGATAAGTAACCTAATGCCTCAGGCAGACAGGCTGCTTTGTTCTATATACAGAACTTCACCTCTTTTTCACACACTTCAGTGTAGTTAATTGGGAATTTCTATGACAGATTATTTTGAATATTTAAATAAAACAAAATAAATCAGTCAGGTGTGCTTTTGTTTTTGCTTTTAATTTCCGTATGTTAATAAATCTCCATATAACCCAAGCTGTTTCCCAAAGAAGAGGAAGAAACCCAGCAGGAAATGAAATTTTAGAGCACTTCAAAGCATCTTCAGCAGCCTCGTAGAGCATGTAGACATGCAGGTGGGGTGATAAACAGATGGATGATTTTGCTTGGCCTGTTATGTTGTGTGAAACATTTTGGTCTAAACGTGACTGTGGAGAAGCTTTTCTTCAGCAGGAACACAGAAGCCGATGGGGAAATGAATGCAGCTAAAGAAAAGCTGTTGGGGGATATAAAAGAAAGATGTGATGCTGGGTTGGAGGTTTAAATCTAGCAGAGCTACATTGGTTACACTCTAAAAGCTGAGATGAAGTATCTTAATGTGTAACAAAGATGGAAATAGTTTCTGGTCTCTTTTTCTTTTTTAATATGTATCTTGCATAGTTAAACCTATTCAAATTTGTTGTTACATTTTAGTAACAGGGTTTTATAGCTTGCTGCAGATATATTAACAAGAAATATGTTTTTCTCTGTCCCCCCCAAATCCCTACTGTGTTTCCTCAAACCTATTAGGTCAGGGTCTTCAGTGCTACAAATGTTCGTTTGGCATTGGGAGTCTGTGTATAACATCAAATATCACATGTGAAAGCGGGGAGCTCTGCTACAGTGGTAAAGTGGGAACAGGTGAGTCTTTTTTGAGATCTTGCTAGAAGATGATCGCTTAAAAAGGTTTGTGATCAACTTTAAAAACTCCACACCAGGGAAGGATCTGGGGTTTGTTTTGGTATATGTATAGCCACATTGTCAGCTTGTCACGGGACTTTCAGCAAGACCAAAAGATGACCAATCTTTAATTTATGTTATCAGTTCTCATCACTGGAATAACAAACTCGCCAAATAGTTTTTTGCTACTTTCTTTTAAAGTAGAAAATATTTTTCAAGTATTAAGCTTTTTCAAAACAATTCTTCTGTGAAAAGAATAAAAGCAATCCCAATCAACAAGTCCTGATAGCTGTTATAGGGGAAGCATTTTGCTGAGGAAGACCAGCCATCAGTTTTATTATCTGACTGGCACTAAATCTTTTACAGCAGTGGGCTCATTTTAAGTTCTATAAGTTATTTTTCAGGATTAACAATTAAAGCCACAGCATCTTGGTTGACTTTAAACTCTAACTTTTACTATTTTTATTTTTGTTTTATTTTGGCCAATTCACAAGAGCACTTTATGGTCCACTTTTGAATTATGCTATTTTTCTATAGCACATGTGTTTTTAAGACTTTGATGCTGGTTCAGCTGCATTTTGTGTCATTGAGTGTTTCTTCCTTTACAGGCGATCTCAAATTCAAAATGAAGGGTTGTCTTAAAGAGGCTGACTGCAATAAGATCAAGAACGTTACACTGCCCGGCAGCTCCGACACAACCCTCTACTCCATTAACAGGACGTGCTGTAGCACAGACCTGTGCAACGCCGCACCAGGCCTGCCTGGAACTTCTGGGCTCAGCCTTGCAGCCGTCACCATTTTTTCTTTCCTTGCAGCCAACTTCATTATTTAGTATACTGGCTCAACGTGCAAACAACTTTATTGTACTATTTTTCAAACTTTTTTTTTCTGCTTGTTTAAAAGTATATTGTAGTGTTTTTTTGTATGATTTAAACCCCTCATATATGTCTACATGCAATAATCCTTCTTGTCACAGATAAAATGATAGCAGAAAGTTTAATCCAATTCAACTTTATTTTAACAACATAGTCAGAAGCTGAATTGATAAGACAAAGTGTTTCATTATCTAGAAGTAGTTTGTCAGTTTGAACCAGAAAATGATTTTTTTTTAACCCTTTCTTTTCATTACCACTTTTGCTCCTGTTGGCATAGATTTAAAACTTGGAGATTGGCCAAGATAATGTGTAAAAAGAAAAAATGTGTTGTTGTTTTTTTTGGACACAAACATGTTTTAGAGAAATATTAATTTTCAACAATAAGCTTTTATCTAGTATCTAAAAAGAAAAGCTACTGTAAGCCAATGGCAACTGCACTATGTGCTTTGAACTTTAATTCAGACACAATTTTTTTAGGCATTCTGTAAAAACATTTTTACTTAATAACATTATTTTACAAACTGGAAACATATCTGAATATCTCTTAATGTAAGTGGAATAGTTTTAATTTCAGCCAGTTAATATTCAAATTTTACCATTGCACTTAATACAAAAAAACACACAATGATTGATTTGAAATGTTAATTTTAATGAACAAATTATTTTAATCATCCAGGTTTCTGGACAAATAATACAGAAATAATAAATGGTCATCTCTGGTGAAAAAATAGACCGTAAAACATAAAAGAAATGTTCAGCAGTTAGACTAGTAAAGTAAATCATCCTAATCTCAAGGCACCATCACCATACACCAGCCATTTTTTTTCCCTTTCTTGATAAGTACATAAATCGCTGTACCTGTATCAATATTTAGGGCCTTTTGCTGCCAAAATCAGCGACTTTAGGGTATTTTTTGCCTGTGTAGGAGTTATTTCTTCATTGTATAACTATTGTTTAGAGGATAAAGGTGGTCTGATAATTTTTCCATGACTACATTTTAACATTGCTTTACTTAAAAGCATCAAAAACTGTGGGATAAATGTTTTTTTTTTGTGTAAGTTCTTTTTTTGGGGGGCTTGGCTGGAATCTTACGTGCACTTCTTACACTTGTCCTTTGTTACTGACCCCTTACTTCCTATCTTATTTTGCATATTGTTATGATGTTGTTCTTCTCTGGACATTTCATATATTAACTTTAAGGTGAAATCTTTCTTTTTGGAATTTGTTTTGGCAAAGATGAATAAAGCTGGAAGCGGGAACAAATAACTAGTGTCCTATTATTGATGTACAAGGTGTTTTCTAGTTAACATAGCACTTATCTTGTTTCCAGATTAACTGGTTTTTCAGCGATGACTTGACAGCTAATGTCTGTGAAACAAATGGCCTATTTAAGTTAGTATTTCTTAACAATTTGACATGGAACAAAGTCAGACATATTAGGTGAAGAAAAAAACATACTCTCCTGTTACCAAAATTCACATTTTACACAGCTGATTTTTTTACATTTTAAGTCAAATTTCTAAACACAAAAAAAAAAAAGAGTGGAGTGAGTTCCAGACAATTGATGTCCTCATTAAAGCCATCTTGCATCCTTCGAACACATCAAGCACATTGAAACAAATTTTTCAGAAAATGACTTAGAATTAAATTTAAATCCTTTTTTGCAAACTTTGTTTTAGTATGTTTTATCTTTTTATAGAAAGGTCTCAAGCTTTGTATAAGCCAATAAATAGTCTATTTTAGTTTAAAGGCGGTTAGCAATAATATACTTATGTTTTCCGTCCTACTTTCATTCTTGGAAGTTTTACTTAGAACCTTCTTGCATAGTTCGTTTGAACTGCGCAAAAGTTTAATTCATGCCATTTTTAACTGGTCTTAATTTTTGGTCAGAAGTGTATTGAAGTATGGTTGTAAGATCTTATTTTGGTGTCTCAAAAAATACGAATGAATAAAAAAAAAAAGCCTAAACAACCAAGAACCATTTAGGAACTCGCGTACTATTGGTGTGATAGATGTTTTTTTTTCTATGAAAATCTAGAGTTCCCTTAGAATAGCTAAGGCTGCAGGGGTCAAGCATGCAAAACATGTGCAGAAGCTTTAGTTATTGAAGCAGCTGTGAAGGTTTGAGTCCTGGCCTGGGGACTTTTACTGTTTGTCGTCTCCCATTGAAAAAAGAAAAAGAAAGGATAATAGATAGATAATATCATTAAACAAAGAAAATTAGTGATTAAGATTTTCCCTAAAAAAAACTTCCTGGTGCAGCTTTATATGAAAATCTGATTATAAATTCTATGTATTTTTTACGGTTTTAAAACTGATTTCAGTCTACATTTAATTGTTAACTTTTAAAAGACTACCTTTCAGCTGAAGAGTTTTCAAAAAACTGAATTCCAAATTCCTTTCATTTCAGCACTCTGTCCTGTCCTGAATGAGTATGAAACTACATAATTGTCTTTAAAACATATTTTAGATTCTCCATTAATGTTCTTTGAACCAAATACCTTCCTTTGTATGTCTCTACACACCCTCAACCGTTCCTTCAAATTATTTTGTCCAGCCACTCACCACCCTCCAGTTGTATTACTATATAAATGCTGCTTTCACCAATTGTGTTATATTTCTGAATCCTTGCTGCATCTGATCACCTAGGACACAAGGACCTTCAAGCCTTAAGGAAAAGGACTATATCTCTGAGCCTAAACCAAAAATCAAATCAACAGACATGGGGAAGCTCTTCATTGGTGTTATTCTTGCTCTTGCATCCATTGCTTTTGGTAAGAATTATTTAAACTGAGTGACCTTTGATAATGTAATTTTATATTATGATACTTTTTTTTGAAAACTATTTTGCAAAATGTTATGTTTTAAATTATATTATTTGTGCTTCAGAAATTAGAGCCACATTACATTTGAAAGAGTGACCTTATCAGATGCTTGCTTTAGAAGTTGATCACAGGAGATATGGCACAGTTCCAATCAGGCTGAACACTTTTCTCTCCAGGAACAGTTGCTTATTCTACCTACATCCCATCATTATTTCCAAAATATTTAACTGTTTGACAAAAAAAACTGTTTTTGTTGTGACACAAGCCCAAGGTAATATCTGAATGCAATTTTTGCACCAGTATGCAATTAGTTAATCAGTTTTATATAAAAAATATTATGTTTTTTTTCCCTATTATAAAGCAAACATTTAACCTAAAAGACAAACAAATAAAAGGATAACAATTTGTTTTGCCAGTGATAAAATGTGAAGAGACGATTATCTCTGACAGGTATTGGAAGATGCTTAATTTGGCTGCATCTTAAGTTAAGGTGTGACCAACCAGATGCTAGATAAGACAATACAAACAGCATAGCAGAGCTCTTTGGGCTTCTGCTAATGGGCAAGAAAATTATTTCCGTTTTCTGTTTTACTAGTCACATTTGGAAAAACTTCAACCCACCTTTACTTTAGCAGAGCTTTTTGTGGATTTGAATCTCCAACTATATAGGAAAAATCATGACAAAACACTTCTGATCATTTGTTATTTCTTTGTTGGAGGTAAAATAGTTTTTGTCTCAGGGAGAGATAACCTAACCTCAAATCAGGGGGAGATAAAGCTTTAGAGTTTAAATTGAGCATCTATTTCTGTGTCTGTTTCAGTGGAGTCATTGGTCTGCAACAAATGCTCCGCAAGTGTGTTTGGCTTTTGCCTGAACTCAGGGGAAGAGACCTGCACTGCCAACAACAGTGTCTGTTTCACTGGACGTGCAAGTAAGTTTTTGCATAGCAAAATGTTAAGCTCTCAATTTTGAATAACTCATCACTGTTGTTGTTACAAAATGAAACTAAACTGAAACATTTCTCTGCAGCTTTTCCAGGCATCTCAAGTTTCAGTGGCTTCACCCAACAAGGCTGCAGAGTTAATGATGCAGCCTGCAATAGATCTGTAAATTCAACTCTGCTGGGTGTCACGTACACCACAGAAATTACCTGCTGCTCTACAGACAAGTGCAACCCAGTCACGCTCAGTGGTGCCCCATCTGCCAAAATGACCTTCACCTCTGCCATCGCTGGAGCCGTCCTGGCCTCTGTCCTGGGAAGCTACTTGTAATCAGATTAGAACTGCTAAAAGCGAAATCAAACCTCTTGTCTTATATTCAAAAGCCCATGCTAAAAATCTTTAAACAGTAACACTAATCATAAATTGTTCAGCCAATGTTGTTGTGAGGGTCAGGTGTATGGCAAATACCCACATCATGGAAGTTGATCAATGAGATGTTTCAAAGAAACATTGAGCTCATAAATCTTTTATAATGTTGGTTTAGATATTATAGATTCAAATTGTATTCATCCTCATAACCTTTCTCTGTCTTACTGAGATGCAGAATAATATAATAATGACTATTTCTCAATAAAAAGCAATGACAAGCCTCCATGAGTACTTTACAGAACTTGAACAACACAGCAGGTGTTCTTTCAGATCAACACAGCAAAAACTGAACAACACAGAAAATATACAGTAACTCCTAGATGTCTGCTTCCACACATACATATGAGATGGAATGAATAGAAAAAAGAGAACATAACAACTGCAAAAAGAAGACAGCGGACGACCAGGGTAAACATAAAAATAAGCTTAATGAGGAGTAGGTATCCATTAGATGTATCCTTGTGTATTGAAAAAATATGCTTAATAGCAGGTGTAGGGGCCCCCAGACTTGTCCTCAAGGGCCCAGGACTGATAACAAGGGATCGTAAGGCCCAGATATTCAGATTAAGATTCTGTAAAAGAAAAAAAAAAATACTGCTACTGAAGTTAACATACTAGTGTTGGCTTGTATTGATCTTTTATGGTTAAGTGTATGTCCTCTAGAAGAGAAGAGACGTCTAAAAACCTTTTATTTCAGCAATATTCTTTTTCCTGATTAAGTAAGTATCTTTATAAATTGTCATATTTCAGATTCTCAGCAAGTGTTCTTCGAATCAAATACCTCCCTTTGTGAGTGTCTACACACCCTCAGCCGCTCCTTGAAATTATTTTGTCCACCCACTTCCTGCCCTCCAGCGGTATTAGTATATAAATTGCTGCATCCACCTGTAGCATTATATCTCTGATTCCTTGCTGCAAACTGATCACCTAGGAGACCAGAACCTTCAAGCCTTAAGGAAAAGGACTATATCTCTGAGTCTAAGCAAAAAAACAAATCAACAGACATGGGGAAGCTCTTCATTGGTGTTGTTCTAGCTCTTGCATCCATTGCTTTGGGTAAGAATTATTTAAAACGGAGTGACCTTTAATAATGTACTTTAAAGTTAAGCTTTTACCGGCATTAGACATCTTTTGAAAAGCATTTTCCAAAAAGTTCTGTTTTGAATGATAGTTATGATCTTGTTTGAAGTCCTTAAAAAATAGAGGCACATTTCATTTCAAAGAGTGAGGATGTTAAGTAGTTTGGCACGGTTCCAATCAGGCTGAACAGTTTTCTCTTAAGGAACAGTTGCTTAATCTACCTACATCCCACCTTTTTTTCAAAATATTTATCTGTTTGACAAAACCATAACATTTTTGCTAATCTGACAGAAAAAANAGTTGCAGAATAATATAATAATGACTATTTCTCAATAAAACAAAATGACAAGCCTCCATGAGTACTTTACTGGACTTGAACAACACAGCAGGTATGATGGGGAATGATCTATAAGACTACTAAAATTAGAAAAAGGAAAAACATTTAACACACATGTTAAATAGAATATAAACCACATGGATGTGAGAAAAGTTAAAATACGGATAAACAGGACTTTATGGTTGTGGCAGCTGTCAAGACGATTCCCAGACTGAATAAGATCTAGACCAAAACTGGTTTAGTAAAAAACATCTATAGGCTTTTTCTCCTAATCCTAACCATAGCACTATTTAAAGGGCTCCTTTCTATAAAGCTATTTTAACATCACTATATTCAGTTAAGAGTACTTTTTTCTTGTTCATTTATCACAATGATTCAAAATTGGATTATAATGATTTTCCACCATCTCCGTGTATCTGAAGGGATCCACGTAGAAAGGGGGGGTTAAACAGTGAATATATCATGATATAGTAGGGAATTGCACATTGCTCTCACTGAGCCATGTTCAACTTAGACTGCATGACATGTGTTAATAACACTGAAGAGATTATTTTTTCTCTTCATACCTTTTTCATAACCATTTAAACCTTTTCACATGGAAGAATAAAAAGATATAAATCATTTATTTGCTTTTCCCCCCATTTTATTATATATCTAATATATCCATATGTAAAAAAAAAAAAAATCACATTTACATACAAATATTGCAACTCCCTTGCACAACCACTAAAATGATGTAAATTAGTATACCATGTGTTTAGTTATGGAATCCTTATTTGATTCCATATTTGGATCCTCTGCATTGTCCCCCAGTGTTACAGTCGGCTATTCAGCTACTTCTTTATTGTTTGCCTGCCTGCCTCATGTCCCCCTAAGTTCCCTTTGTTAATCTCAAGAGATTTTATTGTGCTGCTCTGCTGTGATTTTCTGCATATTAGCCCACAATCCAACAACCACAACGTGATATTCTTATATAGGGGTTTATACCGTACTCAAAGCCAAGAAAAAATATATTGTGATCTGATTTCCCAAGAGGAGGTCTTAGTATAGAGATGTATCAGTCATTAAAATTTGAATAAAACAAGTCCAATATTGTTTTTTGTTTTTTTTCCCCCGACTGACAAACATTGGAAGTACAGCAGAGGGAGTAATGATTAAAATCTCCACTTATAGCCCCGGATTCAATTGGCTGTTGTATCTGTAGCTTAGGAACTTCGCATGCATTGTCAGCAACAGCAGAAGGTGTACGGTAATGTAAACCGTTACCAGAGGAACACTGTTTAATTCAATGTGCAAATAATATGGATGGAAATCATTTACCAAGAGTTCAATATCTGGGCTACAGTGATGAATCTTCACAGTAACATGCCTGGCATGACACCAGCTGTTGTTCACAAGCATTGCCATCCCCAACTCCTTGAATTTTCCAAATTTCTTTAAATCTCTACTCATATGGTCAGAAAATCTGGCAGAGGGATGCTGGAGTGGGGGATATTATCATGCAGCCATGTTTCAATAAAACACTCCCAATATGCTGTATGGGTCCCTACTAGGGCTTGGAGTTCTTCTAAATTGTTTCCTCAAGATCTCAAGTAGGGAACAGATGGCTTATATTTCCTGCTCCTCTCTCCTCTCCTTGCTCTTGCTCTTCAACCTTAGTGCGTCATTTTCATCTCAGTAAGGACTAGTGGAAGAAGTGAAAGTAATATATTAAACTTTGAGATTTTTATCAGCTACACATGGTTGTAGAAAAATCTACTTGCTGTTATTTCTATGGTTATACATCATATCAGAAGTCTAAAAGAGATTCCAGATGCACAACATCCACATTCTGATCAACAGAGGAAGCTATGAAAAGCCAGAGTTTCCTTTGAAAAAATACAGATCAAGATTATCTCTTTTTTTTGTGGGTCCTGTTTTGCCAATATAGCTCGGTTAATAGATGTTTCAGAGGAAGATGATAGCCCACGATTTGCTTTTACTAGCAGATCATTATGACTGTTCCTATAAGGGTCCATATAGATTATGTACATCAGACAACTACCCAGAAAGGAAGGTGAAAAAGAAAGAGGGGAAAATAAGCGTTAATTAGCAGTAGGTATCCATTAGAAAAAATATACTTAATAGCAGGTGTAGGGGCCCCTAAACTTGCCCTCAAGGGCCCAGGACTGATAACAAGGGATCGTTAGGCCCAGATATTCAGATTAAGATTCTCTAAAAAAAAAAAAACAGCTACAAAAAAAAAATAAAAAATACTTCTACAGCTGTTAACATACCAGTGTTGGCTTGTATTGATCTTTTATAGTTAAGTGTATGTCCTCTAGAAGAGAAGAGACGTCTAAATACCTTTTATTTCAGCAATATTCCCTGTCCTGATTAAGTAAGTATCTTCATAAATTGTCATATTTGAGAATCTCAGCAAGTGTTCTTTGAACCAAATACCTTCCTTTGTGAGTCTTTACACACCCTCAGCCGCTCCTTGAATTTATTTTGTCCACCCACTCCCCACCCTCCAGTTGTATTACTATATAAATTGCTGCATCCACCTGTAGCGTTATTCCTCTGATTCCTTGCTGCAAACTGATCACCTAGGAGACCAGAACCTTCAAGCCTT
>NW_015150597.1:481809-483197 GCF_000732505.1 Cyprinodon variegatus
GAACAGTTGCTTAATCTACCTACATCCCACCTTTTTTTCAAAATATTTATCTGTTTGACAAAACCATAACATTTTTGCTAATCTGACAGAAAAAACAAATAGTTTATTTCTTGTCAAAACAAAATTCTTTAGATCTTATTGAGTAAAATACAAGCAAAAATAATGTCGTTTTGTAAAAATTAAAAATCACATTGTTTGCTGTGGATAAAAACATATGGTGGATAAAAACACTAACCCAGCCAAATAGACAATATGTATTGCTCACTGGGTGTAGTCTAAAAGCTTTTTGGAAGCATCACAGTTCGTTGAGAAATTTCAAAAGAGCGTAACACCTCTGTAGTCATGAAGGACAGTTCCAACCTTCCAGGTAAAAGGTCATGTATGCATGTTTTTTTAACATGAATGGAAGGAGAGCTGCTTTTTAAACCAGTTGTGCAAGTAAACTCATAATGACTGAAATGATTACCGGTATGTGAAAATTTGAAGACCAGATGCAGTCCTTCCCTGGGCTGCCACCTTTCCCTGGGCTGCCAACTTATCTCAGTTGAGGGGTTCGAGTGTCCCAGTGACCCTAGGAGCTATGCTGTCAGGGGCCTTATGCCCTTAGCAGGGTCACCCAAGGCAGACAGGTCCTAGGTGAAGGACCAGACAAAGAGAAGCCCAAAGAACCCTTATGATGAATGCAATAAATAGACATAGTGTTCCCTTGCTCGGACGCTGGTCACCGAGGCACCAACATTGGAACCAGGCCTGGAGGTGGGGCACGCTGGTGAGTGACAGGTGGCCCTGCTTTTAGCCATGGAGGCCAGCAGGGCACATCCTGAAGAGGAAACATGAGTCCCCCTTCCAATGAGCTCACCACCTGTACGAGTGGTAAAGGGTTGGATGCATTGTGTGATGGGTGGCAGTCGAGGGCGTTCTGATCCTCGCCTAAAGAAACTGGCTCTTGGAATGTGAAATGTCAATTCTCTGGTGGAGCTCTCCACCGACCACTACCTGGTGGTAAGCTGGCTCAGATAGTGGGGGGGGGGGATGCCGGTCAGACCTGGTAGGTCCAAACATATTGTGAGAAGAAGCTTTAACTCCCACCTCCTGCTGAGCTTTGAACACATTTCGAGGTAGGAGGAGGACTTTGAGTCTGAGTGGACCATGCCTCTATTGTTAAGGTGGCCACTCTGAGCTGTGACTACAAGGTTGTGGGCGCATGTGTGGCTCGGCTGGCTGCTGTTGTTCTATTAGTTTCATCAGGGTGTGATCTACAGCTCTCACTGGAGCGGTTCACAGCTCAGTGTGAAGTTAGGGTGAGGTCAACTAGATGCTACTTAAGACAATACAAACAACACAGCAGAGCTTTGGCAGAAGCCCAGACTACTTTGGGGAAAAAGGAT
>NW_015150597.1:485332-488441 GCF_000732505.1 Cyprinodon variegatus
GAACAGTTGCTTAATCTACCTACATCCCACCTTTTTTTCAAAATATTTATCTGTTTGACAAAACCATAACATTTTTGCTAATCTGACAGAAAAAAACAAATACCCGGTAGCGATTTTTATTTCTTGACAAAACAAAATTCTTTAGATCTTCTTGAGTAAAATACAAGCAAAAATAATGTAGTTTTGTGAAAGTTAAAAATCACATTGACTGTTGTGGATAAAAAAAATGGTGGAATAACACTAACCCAGCCAAATAGACAATATGTATTGCTCACTGGGTGTAGTCTAAAAGCTTTTTGGAAGCATCACAGTTCGTTGAGAAATTTCCACAGAGAGCTAACACCTCTCTTGAAGGACAGTTCCAACCTACCAGGTAAAAGGTCATGTATGCATGTTTTTTTTTAACATGAACGGAAGGGGAGCTGCTTTTTAAACCAGTTTTATCACAATAGAAACCATAATCTTAATACCTGATTAACCAATACTTTTTATCATCTGATATTATTTTTCAATCAACCTATATCAGAATTTTGTGTTGCAGAAGCTTACAATTCGAATCCCTGATAAAATTATTGAAAGACTTCTGATTGTCATGATTATATAGATTATGTAGAGGAAAAAGCTCAACTAAATCCAAAGTTATTTCAAATACATATTATACACATATCTATTATTAAATATACATTAACATATGTAATGAATATTATTTTATTAGTGAGTGTTATATTTATAATTTTTGGCTGTGACACAAGCCCAAGATAATATGCATATTTTTGTACCAGTATGGAATTAGAATTAGTTTTTACAACCAGTTGTACAGTATATAATAAATATTCTGCATTTTTTTTTAATTTTAAAACAAATATTTAACCTAAAAAACAAAAAAATAACAGGATAACAATTTGATTTGTCAGCAAACTCATAATCACTGAAATGATTATGTGAAAATCAAAAAAATAAAAAAAAAATAAAAAGAGGAAACATGGGTCCACCTTCCAATGAGCTCACCACCTGTACGAGTGGTAAAAGGGGTTGGATGCATTGTGTGATGGGTGGCAGTCGAGGGCGTTTTGATCCTCGGCTAAAGAAATTGGCTCTTGGAATGTGAAATGTCAATTCTCTGGTGGAGCTCTCCACCCACCACTACCTGGTGGTAAGCTGGCTCAGATAGTGGGGTGGCGGGGTGGGGGTGGGGCGTGGAGCGTGGGTTTGCCTGGTCAGACCTGGTAGGTCCAAACGTATTGTGAGAAGAAGCTTTAACTCCCACCTTCGGCTGAGCTTTGAACACATTTTGAGGGAGGAGGAGGACATTGAGTCTGAGTGGACCATGTCTCTATTGTTGATGTGGCCACTCGGAGCTGTGACTACAAGGCTGTAGGTGCATGTGTGGCTCGGCTTGCTGCTGAGGCAAAAACTTGGGCAAGGGAAGAGTTCAGAGAGGCCACAGAGAGAGACTTTGAAGCATGGAGACAGCTCCGAAGCAATACTGGTTCACAATCCGGCGTCTCATTAGGGGGAAGCAGTGCAGTACCAACATTATTTATAGTGGGGGTGGTGTGCTGCTGGGTGGTGAGTTGGACTCCAAGGTTGCCCTTTGTCACTGATTCTGGTCATATTTTTTTATGGACAGAAATTGTAGGTGCAGCCAAGTTGTTCAGGGGATCCCTTTTGGATTGTGTCTCTGTTAATTGCAGATGACATTGTTCTATTAGTTTCATCAGGGTGTGATTTACAGCTCTCACTGGAGCGGTTCACAGCCCAGTGTGAAGCAGCCGGGGTGAGGGTTGGGGAGGATGTTCTGCTCTTAGTAGTGGAGTTTAAGTATCTTTGGATCTTGTCATGAATGAGGGGAAGATGGAGCGGGAGATCGACAGACAGATTGGTGCAGCGTCTGCTGTCGGGTATCTAGTTAGAATGCCTCCTGGACGCCTCCCTGGTGAGGTGTTCTGGGCAAGTCCCACCAGGAGGAGACCCAGAAGGAGACCCAGGACACGCTGGAGGGACTATGTTTCTCTGCTGGCCTGGTAACGCCTTGGGATTCCCCTGGAGAAGCTGGCCCAAGTGGCTGGGGAGAGGGACGTATCGGCCTCCCTACTGAAGCTGCTACCCCCGTGACCTGACCCCGGATAAGCAGAAGAGGATGGATGATATTGGAAGCCGTCTAATTTGGCTGCATCTCAAGTTAGGGTGAGGTCAACTAGATGCTACTTAAGACAATACAAACAACACAGCAGAGCTTTGGCAGAAGCCCAGACTACTTTGGGGAAAAAGGATTCATATGGATATATCTCTACCTTCAGGGAGGCAATAAAGTTTATTTCAACCAGTTTGAATCATTGCTTTCAGCTTTACTAGTCACATTTGGAAAAATTCCAACCCATCTTTACTTTAGTAAAGCTTTTGGTTGATTTCAATCTCCATCTACATAGGAAAATTCATCTCAAAACACTCCTGATCTTTTGTTATTTGTTCTCGGAGATTAACTAGTTTTTGTCTACCTCAAATCAGGGGGCGATCAACAAGGAATTTCTGTATGAAATTATTTGTCTTGATTTTCCAATTTTTGATGCTTCTTTGGCCATGCTTTAATTGAGCATCTATTTCTGTCTGTTTCAGTGGAGTCCTTGGTCTGCAACAAATGCTCAGCAAGTGTGTTTGGCTTTTGCCTGAACTCAGGGGAAGAGAACTGCACTGACAACAACAGTGTCTGTTTCACTGGACGTGCAAGTACGTTTTTGCATAGCAACATTTGAATAACTCATCACTGTTGTTGTTACAAAATGAAACTAAACTGAAACATTTCTCTGTAGCTTTTCCAAGCATCTCAAGTTTCAGTGGCTTCACCCAACAAGGCTGCAGAGTTAATGACACCGCCTGCAACAGTTCCACAAATTCATCTCTGCTGGGTGTCACTTACACCACAGCAATTACCTGCTGCTCTACAGACAAGTGCAACCCAGTCACGCTCAGTGGTGCCCCATCTGCCAAAATGACCTTCACCTCTGCCATCGCTGGAGCCGTCCTGGCCTCTGTCCTGGGAAGCTACTTGTAATCAGAGTAGAACTGCTATAAGTGAAATCAAGCCTACTGTCTTATATTCAAAAGCCCA
>NW_015150597.1:489226-496254 GCF_000732505.1 Cyprinodon variegatus
TCCCTTTAGTTGTTTTTTTTTTTGTTTTTAACCAAAATTACAATTTAAACTACAGCAACGGGCATGTATCCCTTTAGTCATGTACAAGAAAACAATTTAATTACTGACTTTTTGGTGTTTTTTGAATCATATGGCGATCTGACCTTAAATAGTTTTTTTGTAGGTGACTAAAGGAATACACGGCCATCAAGGTAGTTTAAAGTGTATTTTTTGTATGAAACTCAAGAGATAAATGGGGATAAACTAAAGGGATAATCAGGGCTAGCATGCGTGTATGCATATCTAACATCTTGCTCATGGGTATTGACTATGGGTATGCTGGTCTGACGGAGTATGATGATCTGACAGAACACGGGCATGATGGGGAATGATCTATAAGATTATTAATATTTGAAAAATGAAAAACATTTAACACACATCTTAAATAGAATATAAACCTCATACATGTTAGAATAAAATTAAAATATAGATAGACAGGATTTTATGGTTGTGGTCGCTGTGAAAACAGGAATCTATCTAGAAAATGTTTCCCAGACTGGATAAGATCTAGACCCAAACTGGCTCAGTAAAAAACACGTATAGGTTTTGCCTCCCACAACCAGTCACCTAATCCCATCCATTGCAATATTTAAAAGGCTCCTTTCTAGTTAGCTACTTTATTATCACTAAATTCTGTTAAGAGTACTTTTTAGTTGTTCATTTATCACAATGATTTAAAATTGGGTTATGATGATTTTCCATCATCTTCATGTATCTCCACATAATGTGTGGGGGGTGGGGTGGGGGTTGGGATTAACAGTGAATATACCAGTCCTTACTATATCATGATATAGTAGGGAATTACACATTACTCTCACTGAGCTATGTTCAACTTAGACTACCTACATGACATTTGTTAATAAATATGTTTGTTTTTCATTGACAAATATATTAAATACCGGTAAGTACTTCTCACTGGTAATGGCGTTATGTTACCTGCAGGCTAGTGCAGCACGTTACCAAAACTTAATCAATATAAGAAACTTTCTACAAGTGCACTCTCTCAACTGTGGGAAGAGGTTTTCACAACATGGATGAGCAAAGACTGCAACAGACTGGTGACATGTCTAGGGTGTACCCCACCTCTCACCCATAGACTGCCAGCGATAGGCACTGGCCCTGGGAAAAAGTGGATAGAAGGATGGATGAAGGAGCAAAGAGCTGAGATACATCTACATGCCACTGAGTGGCTGACGGGAGCAAGGATAGAAGCATAGGTGACACAGAGTGGCTGAGGAGCTGTAAAGTGGTAGGGTGTTCAGTGTGCCTTAAGCAGAGACTGAGAGGAGGGACAGTGGTGCAGATCCACTGATACAATGACAGGTTTTCTAACGTTCTCAACTATCCATACAGTATGTTGGTTAAAAGAGTCTTTACTTTAAAGAAGCTTTTTATATTCTCTCACCAAAATATACAACTGACTGGGTGCTTGGTGCCTTTATCAACATATGTTGCTCTACTGTGTAATACTGAGTTCATCTGCATGATTTACTGTTCTTTTATCACATAAAAACACTTGGATATGAATAAGTTTGTTCAGTGTCTGCCTCTTTGTGCGCCTCTATTGATTGCTTGATATGGGCATAGGGGTGAGATTGTGTGAATGTGAATGGATGAATGAGAAGTTGTCTTTGTATACTTGTTAGGTTGGGTGTTTGTCTCCCATGCGGCCATCCTTATGTCTGACTTCCTTGTGTCAATGTGATCTGTGACACAAGACTATTGTCTAAACACCTTAGGTTTTGCCTTCCACACATGGATATCTAAGGGATATCTGCTGCTCTAGAAGCTTTTTTGATGTTTACTTTGGTTGTGTGCTGTCTTCTTTTTGTTCTTGTCATGTTCTCTGTTTTCTGTTCCTCTCATCTTATTTTGATATATTGTATATCTTGATATACTGTATTATCTTGATATACTGTATTATCTTGATATACTGTATATATATTGTTTATTTTTAATGCACCTTTTTCCTCCTTGTTTGCACCTTCTTTAACTTCTATGCCAATATGTGACCAGTGAATTACTCCTCTGTGAGATCAATAAAGCTCATCTAATCTAATCTAATCTCATACAGGTGTGGAAGCAGACTTCTATGAGTTACTGTATATACTCGGCTTTGTCTATTTTTGATCTTTACACGGATAGTGTGAGTAACTGGTGCATGATAACTAATGTGACTTTCTGGGGACTATATGATGCTTAGTGAGATGTAGTGTTGGATATGATACACAGTATAAAGAGCAATAGAAAGGTAAAGTTAGTAATATTTGTATAAATATTAGCAATTTTGAAAAGCACATGATCTGGGCACCTCACTGTTATGTTTTAGTTTCTTGTAAAACTAATGAGAGTTTTGAGTTAAAAGAGATTGTGCTAAACTGCTTCTGCTTTAATCAAATTAAAGACCCAGCAGGGCTGCTCTGTCCATAATGATGTTAATGATGTCATGATGATACCCCTGTAGAGGCCAGACTTTGCTTGTTGAATACTTGACAGGGCAGTTAAGACCGCTTAATAAGAGCAACTGATTTAGAAAGTAAAACTGTACAAAGCTCAAGATATAGCCTAAGTCTGTGGGTTTCTGCAAAGTTTAACAAGTATTTTCAGTGATCATCCTTTTAGACTTAAAAAAACCCCTCAACAAATATAAAATGCCCTGCTTTAATGTAATTATTTCTGTCTTAACTTTTAACATCTCTTTGGTGGAAATCTTGCAAGTTGAATCATCACTTTATCCAAAAATAAAAATGATTGACTATACTGAGTATCTATTTATATAAAGTTTTGGTGAAAGAAGGTTAGTCTAAGCGGAGAAAACCCACACAGATATATACTGGTATTCTTAGTACAAGATAAGATATCAGTGACAGTTTCATGAAAAAGTGAATCAACAGATTAATTTTCTGATTCACTGAAGAACAATCATTAGACCATAAGACCATAAGCAACTTTTATTTAGCAAGTTGCGGTAAACAATAAATGCTACCCTACATTTTGGAGCAGTAAATTAACAAAGGTTGCTTTGTTTTTTTCTAGAACCAAAAAAAAAAAAAAGCAATTGTAAAATTAACTTAGTTTGTTTGCACATTTTTTTAACTAAAAACTCCTTGTGTAAATGTTGTTATGAGGCTCCACACCCCTTAGTTCACATGTATCACTGTCTCTACCTGCATTCTCTTCATTTCCGACTTCTCACAGCACAGTGTCACCTCAAAAAAGTATTTCCTGCTTTTAACTAAAGCAGCTTTTATTAAATTTTTTTATCGTAACAAGAACTGTGAATCAAATCTAGAAACAGAGATAGGGAAGTTATTTCTTGTCACTATGCTTGCTATTGGATCCTTTGGTTTTGATAATATTGACCTAAAATATGGTTAAAAACAAATGTCCGTGTTTGTAGACTGCTTTGGTTGTCTTAAAAAAAATGTAAGAATTTTGGGACTTTTAATTTGTAAATTATTAATCAATAAAGAACTGCATTTATGAACAATAATTGCAAAATAGTCTGATAATATATACTAAATATATGACTAATTTCAATATTCGACCATAAAAATCTCAGATTATAATGTTTTCAGATTTACTTACATTCATTTATATTAATCAATTATTGGTTACCCTGTGACTCGCCAATAGGGTGGATGGATGTATTTGATGATAGCACTACTATAGCAGTAACAAGCATGGTCAATTATTACTGATCAATGCATATTAAACATATAAAACCAAGAGCTAATTTCCCTCCCAAAAATCAACACTAAATAAAATCAAACAAAAGATATAAGTATAAGCAGTACATCTAAAAGGAAAAGCACAACCCAAAGGTTAAAAGAGATAAAAGAGTACAGTAAAAAAAAAAATATTTATTTACAACAAGAATTCAGGTCTTATTGTACCAAAGAGATGGGTTGGTTAATAGTCTGGTCAAGAGAAATCTGTTATGTATTTCACATCACCGTCAGAGGTTGCCACCTAAATTCATTTGTTATGCAGCTTTACTGGAAGAAGATATAAAATATGTGGCTAAAAGGCAAATCTGAAAAATTATAACAAAAATCAATACAGCGCTACCAAGAGAAAGTCAAAGATGAATATCAGGAACTTGATTTAGCAGCTTATTAAGATAAATAGAATGTAAAAAATAAATGAAATGGCCTTTTTGTTGGTTGGTGATTCTGCATAACTGTTTTTTTAATAAATAGATTTTGGGAAAAAACTAATTTAAACAGTAGAAACAATGAAATTAGCAAACCAGAATCCCCTGTGAGCAGTCTGGGTCTTAGTTTCCCCTACCCCACCTTTATTTGAGTTAGGACGAAACTCAAAAAACCTGAAAAACCCCTCCTGTCTTTTCATCCACACCCCTCACCTAATATAAACCTCTGCCTTCCCAACAGAATCATTACTTCTATCTTGTCGTAACGTTTGATCACTTCGAAGAGAAGAAGCTTCAGGCCTTTTGAAGGAACAGGAGGATTTGTTTTTTAGCTTTGAGCAGAAACCAGGAGGAAAATCTACACAAAGATGGGAAAATTCCTATTTGCTGTTGTTGCAGCTGTTGCATCTCTGGTCTTGGGTAAGAGAAGCATAAAATGAAATTTACTCGCCTTTTAAGAAATTCATTTTCTTCTTTACTAAATTGTCTTTAAACATACAAGAATTTATATACATACAGTTTAGATTGATTAATTGAATCTAATCGTATTTGGATTATTCAAATACATAAAAATCCCATTAATCCAATATTTTAACTTTGGTCATTGTCTAAAAACAGATTAAGTAAGATTTTTTTAGAGATCCTTTTTAGGTGGTTGTATTCTACAGATAGGCATGAATAGTAAAAGAAACTAGTTTCTTTTGTCTCACAACGTTTTGCTGGTTTTTCAGACTATATATATGACTATACCAACAGATTATTAACTTTTTGTTGGAACTATGCTAACTTCTTTGCACTTTATTTTAAGTATGAAAAATCTCATAATGATAAATTCTAATTATCTTCATTTTAAAAATATTTATATCATTAAGAAAAGAAGATGATAGTTGCATTCTTCAGGTATCAGTCTCAGCAGCATTGTCAATTGATGGAGTTTAGGAGGTTTTCCAAATCAAATCTGGGTGTGGTCAACAGGAGAATTTAATCAGCAAAATTTGTATTTCCATAGAAAAAAAGGAAAGAAATAGCATAAATGATTTGAATTGGAAAAATAAAACAGAGGTTTACAACCAAAGTACGATAAATCATATCAGTATGGTGTGCTGGTGAAGATTCTCAGTCATCCTGGTCATAGAGTAGTGTTGGGCTACTCTATAATCAGCATGGTGAAAAGTTGGCTAAATTATTTTAAAAGCATGAAGGCCAAAATATTCCTGCAAAGTATTTCCAAGATTAATCATAGTTTGCTTTGCACTTTTCTCATCTTTGACTTAAACTTCTTCTGTTTCAGCGGAATCCCTGATCTGCAACAAATGCTCCCTCAGTCTGTTGGGCAACTGCTTGAATGCTGTAAATGAGACCTGCCCCACCAACTCTAGTGTCTGTTACACAGGAAGAGCCAGTAAGTGTCCTTTTATTGTCCTAAAACACGGCTGCATAGTCAAAAATTAGCTAACAGCTTTGGGAAGTCAATGAATTACCTAAATTATTGCCATCAGTACTTTGTTCAGATGTATGCTGTTTATCTAAGATTACGAAATTACGTAAATGTATCCCTTTGTGCAACATGGAGTGGAAAAGTTTTAAATCAGGAACTTCCAGTCTGATGGCCTCTTAGGTCAGCAGAGCAACAAAAGGTGGGGGTAAAATGAAGGTTAGAGCAGGGCAGTTGTTCTAAAATAAGATAAAGTTACAAAAAAGTTGCAAGAAAATTTTTAAGGCTTTTGAACCTATTTATTGTATTTGCCTTTTTTCTGCAGATTTCCCATCCCTGCCAGACTTTGTGGGTTTCAACATTCAGGGCTGCAAGGAAAACAGCACTGGATGTGATAGCACCACCCCTGACACTTTGCTGGGAGTCACCTATAACACCAAGATCACATGCTGCTCCACCGACAGCTGCAACCCCATCACACTCACATCCGCTGCTCCGTCCACCAAGATGACCTTCACTGTTGCTGCCAGTGGAGCCATCCTGGCCTCCATACTGGGAAGCATTTTGTAATAGAAAAGGAAAGCTGTTCAAGCTGTTTTCACAAAGGTTAATGAAGGATTAACATAATTAAGAGGTATACTAATTTGATTGGAACTAGGGTCAGATCTACCGGACCCAAGTTTTATTGTTTGCAGATGTTCAAATCATAAAAGTTCATCAAAGGGATGTTTCAAAGAAATTTTGAGGATTTTAATCTTTCTTGATTATGTCTCGCTTTTTTGTTTTTACAGTTAAATTAAAATGTATATATCTCTATCATTGTTGTGCCATAATAAACTTCACTACCTCTGTCTTTGAAGAATATTTATGCTTCAGTCTCTTTAATATTATATAATTTTTAAAGCCACATTAATGTTTATATTTACATTTTTTATCAACAACCTCAGATTAAACAAGGCATCAAGTAGACCACTTTTAGTTATCTAAGAATATAATTTTTGTAAAATTTTCTTCCTGAATAAAAAAGGATGAAAATTTGATACAGTTCATTCATGGAAGAGAATTAAAGTCAATCATTAAAAGAAAGGATGTAGAAAAACACAGTTTATGTTGAGATATTAATCCTTTTGTCAGATCATGATGTGGATCAGGGCCGTGCAGAGACCACTAAAGGGGCAGGTGCTTAAAAAAAAAAAAAGGGCACATCTTATCGCATTTTAGGACAGAATATTAACAAAGTCACATAGCTTTCAGAGTTTAATGAACAATGATAAATTACAAAATTGTGAGACATACAATCAAAGCTAAGAGAAATCTCTACATAGAACATAGAACTATGCATATGTAAAATATTTTATTAGTAATTTCTTTCTGCAGGTCTATTTTCTTATAGGAAAG
>NW_015150597.1:497900-522393 GCF_000732505.1 Cyprinodon variegatus
GACCAAAAGGGCACATTGGGATCATGGAGCAAAAGGGGCAGGTGCTCAAGCCCCCTTAGCCCCCCCCCTCTGCACGTGCCTGATTTGGATGTTGATACTTCTCGGCTCCTTCTCCTGTCTAAACTATTTAATTTCACAAATTGCAAGCCTTGCTGTTACATACCAAAAAACCATTTCGACCTCCCCTAAGTACAACCAGAAATAGGCCTTGTTAACTATATGGTCACTTAAGTTCTGTTTACTTCAATCCTTTTTCTCTCCTGTTGTTTTACTGAAGTAGTGTTTACTTAGGAGTTGTTCATCATGATATATTATCCTAAACAAACATCAGTCAGATTAATAATCTCAGTCAATGACTTACTCTCTTATCAGTTTGCATTACTCTTTGCCAGTGCAAAGCCAGTATTTTGTGATAAGGTTAAACATTTTTGTCACTCATTTCAGGAAGTAGAAGTCATATATTATTGATCAGGGGTGTCAAATTTATTTTTATATTGCACCACTTCTTCATTATCAAGCTTTTCAAATGGCCATTTGCATCAGTTTGTAATAAAACTGATTGATATTGGGCGATGTTGGTCATTTTTGAATATATCGGTGTACGTCCGATAAGCAAACGTGGGCTGATACTAATAGCTGATATTTATTTCCATGTAGTTGCTGTTTCTGTTTCAGGAGGGGGAGGGGAGCGGGCTGATCGCGTGGTGTTTGTTTGGTCATGTGACAACAATAGTGATGTATCGCAGGATGGGTGATGTTCAACTGAAAAGGAGAAGCAACTGTGGGCGTTTGTTCCACAGTGTCCGAAGGATAGATAAACATATAATATACATCAACAGTTAATGTGCGATATCATGAAGGCAAAATTATTATTAGATATTAAAATTCACACAGACTTTAACACCGGTTTAATACCGTTCTCCTCAGGAGAAAAAATTATCTAACGTCTGTTGTCTTTCTTCCCCAGGTTAATTGATAAGTGTTTGGGTGTTTAAACTTAACAGATGCATAATTCCAATGTATATTTTTTTTTAAAAGGCACACTGCTCTGACATTATATCTTTAGACTTAGACAGATTTTATTTGTCATTTTGTTTACTCAAGTATGCCAATGTATGCTCATACTTGGGTCATAAGTAACTTGATAATTGACATATGTTAAGTGTAAGTAACTTCTAAGTCATGGTGTCTAGCTTTTTCAAAATCTATGATTAACTTATGTGTCACTTATCAAGAACTTATCTCTAATGCATATCAACGTATCTCACGTGTTCCAGCTGACCGCTGAACGTTAGTTCGCTGTATAGAGCAAGAAGGTGAGTGTGTTGGATCCTCCCTGCGTTCATGCCCACAGCCACGACAACAAACTTTGTAGCAGACATGATGCTGAATCTGCTGACGGCAAACCTTCTCTTTCTTTTTCTTCATACTTTTTTTTTTTTTTTTTTTTTTTTTAGCAGGCGGTAAACAGCAGCTAGGTTAATACTGCGATCAAATAAATCTTTTTATGCAGACTGGATGTCGCTGGGCTCATCCCTGCAGCCCTCAGGACACTGGCTTGTTGTTGGACATGCGCTCTGGACTCGTTATGAATACGCTATGTATATGCCCAAAGATGAAAAAATACATAGCAAGTTCAGTATATGGCTGCGTTTTAGGAGATTCTGGGACATCAGGCATACGCTGGCTAAAACGGCAAGGTGTGACAGGACCCTAAAGTCCGGCAACAATGGACTCTAAACAAGCAAGCATTCAAGGTATTTTAAAAAAAAAAGAGCTATACATCTAAATTTTTGTGCTTGGTGGAAGGGAAAATCAAAATAAAATTGCACTATTCATTGTAAATAATTGCAGTTTTGGTTTTTGTAAAAATCGTTCACCCCTACATAGCTTATCGGGAAATGTCACTGAGAAGAAAATAGAAGAATATTGTAAAACAGCACATGAAAATCAAATAAAGTTAAATGGAAGGAGAAGATGCTTTAAGATAGAGAGCTTCACAAATAGCTAAAGGAAGCTTTAGGCAGTGTATAAAAAATGAATACACACTACTGCACATGGGCTAAGGGCCACTATCAAGCAACCTGGGCATCCATTACATTTTTGCAGACCACAGACTGACCGTCTCCATGCCAGACTCTTGACCAGACTCCATACTGCTATTATGCAATAATGCATGACCTAAAGAGAAACATGGCCAACAGTGAATTGTGATTATACAAACAAACATGCATGGTTCAAAAGCCTGAAATTTCTGTTTGATATATTATTTTGTATTAATCTTATGCAAGGCTAAAATATTTTACTCTTTGTTTAACATGATATAATACATGAGCTTTATTTTGTGAAATGAGACATAAAAACACTCTAACCCGGAGAGTATTTAATAATCGTAAATACAGTTTTGGTAACACTGTTTTAATCAGTGGTAAATTGAGAAGCCAAAATTGTACTCATATAAGCAATAACTGAATATATTTTCAATCAAGTAAAAGTGCAAAGTAGTGATCCAAAAATATGAATGCTTAATTCATTGGTATTTAGTGAAATAGCTACTTTAGTCCTGGGTGACATAACATCCTAATTTGTGAAGACTCACAACAATTAACAAGTCATAAGACTGACAGAATTATAAAATTATGCAAATATTCATGTTAAACAGTAAAATTTTTTTCAATTTTAAATATGTTCTGCTTACCATGTATTCATTTGACCCCTAAAAGGCATTACATACTCAGCAGACAGAAAATAACATCAGAACAATCAAGTTTGTTTGAGACAAGAAGTCTGGCTTTAATAAAAAGTTATTTTTTGTCTGCAAAACTTCTTCCGGATATAATCCATGAAACCCACATCTAGTTTTAACTTATACATTTTTTTTGGTGTGTTGACACTTGGACACAATGAACTATAGTTGATCATATTTACCACATCCAATGTTGACTCAAGATCATAGCAACTTATCCTCTGATTTTCAGTGGCCTGTGGTTTTGGTCTGAGGCTTGAAGTTGCACATCTCTTAATACCACCTTTGTAACCACCATCAAACATCTAGAGGTGAGTAAATTGCTAAAAAATATATACTCAAGTAAAAATGGCAGTATATCAACATATTTCTACTTAAATAAGTATAAAAAGTGGCTGCCCATTAAAATAGTCATGTAAGAGAAATTAAAGAGTAAGTGCATTATACTATATAAAATTATGTAAATCAAACAAATCAATATATAAAGCTGTGTGCAAATTCTTTTGTTTTAAAGACTTAAATAAAGTAATGAACACAAATGAAAAAATATATATTAAAAAGAAGAATTCAGGAAGAAGACGTGCTTCTCAAAATTATGTTTTTGACATATAACACATTAAACCATTTCTTAAAGTATATAAAGTATCTATGAGGGAACTGGGTAAACTACCTCCAGTGACAATATATACCTTTTTGATTTATATTACCTTGTGTGGTGAAATTTATCTTTTTCAGTAAAGTTACTCACAGTGGGTAGAATAGACAAATATTTTTCTCAAGTAAGAGTAGCTGTACTTCATAATAACATGGCTTAAGTAAAAGTCAATGTATGGTGCAGTGAAACTACACTTAAGAGACAACTTTTGTCAAAAAGTTACTTTAGGAATTATAAATGTAAATACCTCTTTGTTCTACCAGCCACTGCAAACTTAAACAAAACATACCAATGTAACCATTGAAAAGTAAAAATAGCTGTTTCACAATATTTTAAAGCAATTCTACTGTGGTTTTCCACAACTAGTACCAGTCCAGGCAGTCCTGTTCTCTGTCCCCCAACTGCCCAACAATGGTATTAGGTAACCAGAAACTCACAAAAAAAAGAGAAAAAAACCTGAAAAACCCCTATTGTCACTCTTATCCACACCCCTCACCTCATATAAACCTCTTCCCTCACTAGACCCATCACTTCCAAACTCTTCAATATTCAGATCACCTGCAAGCGAAGAAGAGAGGGCCTTCATTGAGCTGATTCCAATATCCAGATCTACAGACAAAGATGGGAAAGCTGCTTTTTTTTCTTGCTGCAGCTGTGGCATCTCTAGTTTTGGGTAAGAAATAACATTACAATTATATTTATCAAGTCAAGAAAAGACGCACATAGGAAAAGATAATTAATACTTGAAGTATTGGATTGAGACACTTACACTTATGTTAGTAGTATTGAGAAAAAATACAATTTGACTGTATTTATTTGCAGTACAAAAACCTCCAAAGTTATTAAATTCTTAAATATGTCCTTGTGGGGTCTGCAGTAAGAGATCTGTGAAAATGATGAACCAGAATTGACTGATGATGGTGTAGCCTGACTACAGGAAGATTCCTCTCCACTATTTTGCATTTTATCAAGTTAGCATGAAAATGGGTGCAGAAAGGTTTGCTAAATGTAAATCTGTTATATTTAATGAAAGTGGTATGGCAAAGGTTATAATGTTTAACATGAGTCAAAACATTCAGTTTGGAACCATTTGAAGATGAGGCTCAGCAGTGACATTTGGAAATGCTTAAAACCTCAAACATCTGTTAGAAAATCAGTGCTAGAATTGATATATGCCTTTGATGATTTAAAGTAAGAAAATAGAAATAATTATTTCAATTCATTTCAGGAAAAAAAGGTCTAAATGAAACATTCTAATTGTTATTTGTGAAACATGTAAAAACCAGACATCACTGAGGAATCTGAATCGTTAACAACACTAAGCCATCATGTGTCCCTGGAAAAACAATAACTTGGGATTTTTTCTGTAGCTCTGAGTAAACCTATTTGTGTCTCTTGTGTCTGTCTCAGTTGAATCCCTGGTCTGCAACAAGTGTTCCTTTGCTGTCATGGGACAATGCATGGATCTGGTTAACGAAACCTGCCTTACAAACACTAGTGTCTGTTACTCTGAAAAATCTGGTAAGTACCGCTTTCTTTGCCTAAAGGTGGGGTTTGGTCAAACATAGTTGAAAGCTAATGAACGCCTCAGCTTCTTCCAGTCAAACCCATTAGTTCTATCTTTGGCTGCTATCACAGCAGTAGTTTTTAATCTCTAGAGTAAACTAAGAATGGCTCAAACCTTTCATAGTTCTAAAGGTTTTAGGTAAACAGCGAGAAAATAAATTTCAAAGGCATACAACTCAACAGTTGTAGGTGTTGAGTAAAAACATCATTAACCTTTGACCTCACTAACCCAAGTTATTCATTTGTCCAAAGCTTTCCCAATGTTGCCAGACTCAATGGGTGTCCGCAGTCTGGGCTGCAAGGATAATGACACAGGATGTGATACAATAATCAACGGGAAGTTGATGACCTTTACCTATGAGACCCACATCACCTGCTGCTCCACAGACAACTGCAACCCCATCTATGTCAACAGTGCACCAGCAACCAAGATGACCTTTACCGCAGCAATCAGCGGTGCCATCCTGGCCTTCGTGTGGGGAAACTTTTTGTGATCAAACTACGAAAAACTATTTCTTACCTTAAGCTTTTAGTTTTTCTCAAAGTAGTTTTTACAACAAATACTTTAAGAAGTCATCATCATTACGTAATAAAAAATTAGTATTAATAAAAATAGTATTTCACATGTTAAAACTAATACATTTCTGAATGATATGGAGGCTAAATTTAGGGATATTTGTCAAAGAGATGTTTTGGATAAATATTGAGTTCATAAATATCTACTGATGATTATTTCTTCATCAGTCTTTATTCAAAATGTATCAACTCTTATTACTTTGTGTTGCTTATTTGTCCAAATAAAGAAAAATAAAACGAAAAAAAAAAAAAAAATATTTGTCCACAAGTGCTTTAACACAGGTTGTGTTTTACAGTGGTTGAAAATGCACTAGTATGGTTTTATTGATGTGGCTACAATTGATATGTATATCTTTTGTAACATTATGGAAAAAATATCAGACAAAATCATTCAAGGTTTCAAGAAGAGTTCTTTGGTTTTCACAAGTCAAGTCAAATTTGGACTCTATAGGTCCTGCTGACCTATAGAGTCCAAAAATAGGGAAAGAGAGAGAGAGAAAGAGAGAGAGAGAGAGAAAGAGAGAAGAAATTACCTGTTAGATCACTGGCAGTGTAGCCATTTAAAGAAACCAGGAAACCACAGTTGAACATTTTAGTCTACTTTGCTTCATGTCTTTAGGAGAGCATATTATTGTTTAGATGTCATGACTGATGACACAAATACATGCATCTGAAACAGAATTCGGAAAGAACCAGGCCCAGACATGGTCCACACCTACAGGCTGAATAAGCTGACTCCTCTCCACGAGCTTCTAGAAGCACAAATGACCCTGCTGAATAATAGGACCCACCATGAATGGCTGACCAATGGCCGAACAGTCCTGATAATGGAAGACTCCCAGAAGGGGACAATCCCAACCATCAGCCGATAACCTGTCTATAGTATCGTAGCACGTAGATAAATAAGCACATGGATCAACACATGAGTGCAGAAAGGTACTGGTAAAAACACCAGAGGGGCCAAACACCAATTGCTGGTTGACAGCAGTTTCCCTTAACTGTATCATACAGTACACTAAGTGCAAAGATGGAGGTAGAGGCCTAGTAAGAATCAGAGCCACCACTAAAAATAAAACATCCATGCTCCAAGAATACATCAGGATCATGGCACAAGGGGATTAAGCATTCATTGAATATCTCACAGTGGAAGATGGAAGAAATGAACTTGAAAATCCACCATGAAAGGAAAACCCCCTGCACTGGGTGTATGGACAGATAGGTCAGGCGACTGTTTGACCAAATCCTACCAAAGGCTAAAGAAGGACAGACCTAAAGACAACACAGAAACACTGGTCATGGCTGTGCAGGAGCAGGCCTACAGCATTGGAGTAATAGAGGCCCAGATTTACTATACCAGGCAAGATCCCCATTCAGGCTTCAGAAGCCAATTTATAGAATCTAGCCAACTTCTATAGCCCAATCAGATATTTAAAAAATCCATATTTGTAAACACATTTGTTTATATTTCACATTTCAACTACATTTTCACGTTATTCGAACAGAAGAAAATTTTTGAAAAAAAAAAAACCCAATAACAAACACAGCCACAATCTCACTTACAAGGACTTGGAATTGAGACGCTACAATGAGTTTGGTAGGAAGACTTTAATCTTTTTTAATTAAAAGTCAAAATATATATAGTCTGTATATATATCTAATTTCTCTGCACCATCAACACCAAGTCAAATTCCTTGTAAGTGCAAATCTTCTTGGCAATAATTCTGATTCTGATTCTAAAATGTTTGAGAGATTTTATGCAAATAGTAGATTTTTTGAAATATTAACCAGGGGCTCAAACATGATGGATCAATTAATCAATTTATTTTAGAAATATAAAAAATATGTGTAAAAATATTATTTTCAAAAAGATGTTTTTTTAACTTAGTGACTTAGTGAAACCAAAGTTTCAAATTTTATTATTTGTGCATTTCTTTCCACCATTACATGTGTTTTTTCCCCCAAAGAAACCAGCAACATAACTTTAACTGGATGTTCAGGTTGGACGATCATTTCTCCAGTCTGCTGAAGTATTTATAGTGTGAAGGTCTTGGATTGTGGTATCAGAGCCAAATATTTCACTGAAGTCCCTGTGGCAGAATCCGCCCCATTTACCGTTACTCATTCCAAAGATGAACACAAAAGACCTGAAAAACCTCCTCTGTGAGTCAGGCACCCGTCCCTTACCATATATAAATCTCAGTCTAAACCTCCGTAGCAGCTTTGATTCTCTTGGAACAGGAGTTTTTGAATCCTTGATTTGAGACCAACAACCAGATCTACAGAAATGGGAAAGCTTCTTTTTGCTGTCGTTGCAGCTCTTGCATCTTTTGTTTGGGGTAAGAAAACTTACAATAAAAAATATTTTCAACTTTAAAATAAGTACATTTATGAAGAAACAAAAATGAGTTTCCAAGCTTTACTCTGAAAAAAAAAATGCAAAAATGTTTTTAAGTTTTAATGAATTAAATTTTCTGGAGTATCTATAAAAAGGGAATTAAGAAGTCTTACAGAAGTTCAACATAGGTTGTCCTAGGTACAAAAAATATCATAAATAAGAGATTTTAGATAAGATATTCTACATGGATAAACAAACTCGATGTGCTTTAAAGCATTGCTTGAAAAGTGATACAGGTAATGAAAAGTGGAAGAACAAAGGTTTCTTTTTAGAATTAAAAATTACACACTCATCCTTTTTGACAAACTTTTCTAGCAATGGTTTTGCTTAAACATTTCTAGGCAGTTATTAAGGTTTATTTACTTGTATCCATTTTATCAGACCTGGAGGTGCAAAAACCAGAATGATGCTAAGCTGCATCCCAACAAAATCCATTTTAACTTAAGTTTTTCAAAAAGGTTGATCAGCTAATAAATAATTTGTTTCACATGGATTATGCACCCAAACATCAGCAACTCTATACCAGCATTAGTAAACGTAATTATAGTATAGAGTGGAACGCTAGTTTATGTTTTTGGCACATTTTAAGGCCCGATACAAAAGTTTACAATTATCATTGCTAATAAAATACATCCAAATTATTTATTTTTATTTTTTTTTTCTACTTTTTTTTCTCCCTTTCCATTTCTTTTTCTTTTTTTTGTTGTTGAATACATCTCATATACTAAATGCTTACGGTTTTACTCTTTGTAAGTTTGTTTTAAACTAAAGCTAGCATTTGCAGAAGATTTATACAGAGAGACGTCTTAACGCCTGCAATCTCTAGAATATCAGTAATAGTGTTTGCTCTCAGCAATGCAATAATTTTTATTCGGAAGGACTTGGCATATTTTAGGCAAGCCTAAGGACAGGGTTTGTTTGACAAAAAAAGCACGGCAGCAGCAGTATCTTTAACATGGTAAAGTTGTGAAAAAGGACTTCAGAAGCAATCGCTGACTGCAATTTCTGTCTGTTTCAGTGGAGTCCCTGGTCTGCAACAAGTGCTCTTTCAGTGTGCTGGGTACCTGCATTGGAAGGGAGAACATGACCTGTGGAGTCAACACCAGCGTCTGCTTCACTAGTAGAACAAGTAAGTATCATCTCAATGATCTACAATCATCCCAAATCTCCTATGATTTAGGTAGTTTATCTTCAATGCAAACGAGGAACGTATATTTCTGCAGAAGCATTCAGACAGTTTGGGGACATTTTGCACAGCTGTCATACCAAGATGCAAAGTTATCTTAGCTTCAACACACAAGCAGAGAGTCACTCCTGAAATCATTTGGTTGTGATCTGTGCTGCAAAATGCTTTACAGAATGTGTAAATGTTTTGCTTTTGTCCTCTAACACCAGTATTTCCTTACCAATCAGGATACTGTAGCAGAAAAATATTTAAATGCAAAATGAAATTACTTGGCACACTTTCTTTGCATTCGTTGCTGCTTTGTAGAGTGAGTGAAATATATGTAGAGTAAAAGAGAAGTACATTTATCAAAAATTATGTATACCAACATATTTGATTTTAAAGATACAGAAATCTAAAACATTTCCCCAAAAAAGTCAGCGACTTTGTCGCTGCACTTAGGGCCCCTTCAGACCCCTCTAGTAACAAATCTGACATTTTCCTGTCTTGAGACTTTTTAACACAGAGCTGGGTTTACTGTCTGCAGTCAATAGTTAGTGAACAAGCCCCTCCCTCCTTCAAGACAGATGCAGCAGTTGTAGCCTGTGTCTGCAGTCAAAGAGCAGAGCCACATATGAACAAAGCTTCCACTGAATTAAAAATTAGAAAGTAAATATAATATTTAACATATTTTTTAACTGCAGTGAAATAGAATAGCGTGTGGGTGTGGTTACAGTAACCCTTGTGGACACACCCCTAGCGTCTAAGAGCAGAGAAAACTGAGGTTTTTTTCATTACTTTTAAGACCTAATTTTATGTGCTTAGTTGTGTTTTAATTATTCAAATTCAGATGGCTGGTTAATAAAACATATTTCTCTGGTGTGACAAACTGAGAACACACATTTATTCTTACTCTGCAAGGTTTTTAAGAGCATGCTCTGCAGGTTCTTCTTCCATCTAGTGGATTTTTTAATTATTTATTATTAATATATTGGAAGCAAAATTGTTTGCTGATGTGTCTGAAAACGAAGTTGGAAAGAACACATGCCATAATGTGGTAAAAAAAGGGAGTTTAAGTGGGTCAATTGACATGGAGACAAATTGTTGTTTTCTTATTCTTTTGTGGGTGATAGCGTTCATTAAAAGCAATATAAGGGGAACCTCTTTGAAATAAAATATTGTTTAAAAAAAAAAACAACAATAACAAAAAAAAACCTATGTGGAAAACACACAGGAGGCTGCAGAAGTTCTGAAAGGTGCGTTGAGGGACAATGGAAACATGCGATTGGGGTCTGGAAAAAGAGCAAGAGATCAGCAGCACATCTAAGACAGAACGGTTAGAAAAAAGGAGCTGATTGGACCTCTATTAGGACCGAGTGCTCTTTAGATCTGGGTCTGTTTGAGGAAGAAGCAAGAAGGCTGCTTATCTGAGGATGAATAAAGACATAACAAACCAAAGGGAGACAAACAAGATCCCCACATCTCCCTAGGTTATCTGTAGACAAGAATTGAAATGTGTGAAATTAATTTGAAAAAGATAAACAGCTACTAGGAATAGTAATTTTATGAAAATGCAATAGTAAATAGAAGATAAGCAATAAAAATTAAAAGTAAAAGCCTCTTCATCAGGTCAGGAAGCTTTTTAATTGACTTTTTTAAAGTAATTAATCAGACCAACATATTTTTCTGCAGCTTTCCCAGGTCTTTCCGACTTTGTCGGGTTCAACTCTCAAGGGTGCCAGGACAACAATACAGGCTGCGATGGTACCACAACCGGCACCCTGCTTTCTGCCAGATACGAAACCAAAACCACCTGCTGCAACACAGACAACTGTAACCCCATCACCCTTAATGGTGCTCCGTCCACCAAGACGACCCTCAGCGCTGCCATTAGTGCAGCCCTCCTGGCATCTGTGTTGGGAAGCATTTTGTAACAGAATTACCTAGACTAGGCTATACTTAAAACTATCTGTATTCTGAACAGTATCATATGGTTTCTTTAAACAATTTATAAAATCAAAGATTCTCTACTGATCAAATGTATACTATTAAGCTAGAGTTTCAGAGATATTTTTGTATAAGATGATTTTATCTTTTCAAAGTATTTTATACTTATCAGATAAAATCACCTGTAACTAATGAAATAAACATCTCAAATCATTATTTTGTGTCAAGAGTGCATTTTTATCTTTACAAGATCTTCTGATTAAAGAGTCACCAAAGTGCAAATATTTCATTTTTGCCAATATAAATTGGGCCTAAATGTTGCATTGTGTGAAGTGGTGGTTTGACAGGGCCCAAATGCAGATACAAAAGCTTGAGGTAGTTACTTGAAGTTTTAATACCAAAAAGGGTAACAGTAGCAAAAATCCAAAAACATAAATCCACAAAAATCCAATTAAATACTGAAGACCAGGAATACTCACAAAAATGGGGCAAAGAAATGAAGAGAAACCAGCCAAAAGAGACTGAACAGGAGGAGAATATATAGGAGAGAGAAACAAAGACCAGGCTAACTAGCAGATTGGGAGCAGGTGTGAACAGAGGAAAGAAGGGAGCTAGGGAAAAGGAGGCTGACACAAGAGGGCAAACAAGAAATATCTAAGATCTCATATACAATCAAAAATAACTAGAACACAAGAAGGGAAATAAGACCAATGAAAACTCAGAGGTAAAACCCCCTAATTAAGGGTGGATTCCAGACACCCTAAAAAGTCCAAAAACAACCCACTTGGGGTGGGCAGAGGGGGGACATGGAATGAGGGCATGAAACAAAAGCATAGTCCAAAACACAATGCAACCCAGCCAGGACGGGAGGGGGGGAACCAGGAAGGGAGGCAAGAAACAAAAACCAAAAACAGAGTCCAAACACAAAACAACCCACCAAAAGTGGGCGAGGACAAGCAAAGGCTCATGAGGCGAGGCGTGAGGCCGGAGACGAGGCGGAGGACCTCTGGAGGAAGGCCATGAGGACGGCGACGAAGAAGGACCACTGGAGGAAGGCCGTGAGGACGGCGACGAAGGAGGACCTCTGGAGGAAGGCCGTGAGGACGGCGAAAAAGGAGGACCTCTGGGGGATGGCCGTGAGGACGGCGACGAAGGAGGACCTCTGGAGGACGGCCGTGAGGACAGCGACGAAGGAGGACCTCTGGAGGACACCGCCTCTGCACCAGGACACTTGGAGGATGGCACTCTGCAGCAGGAACCTTGGGGATCGCCGAATGCAGTACTCCCAGTACTAAAGTACAATCAAAAATAACTAGAACACAAGAATGGAAATAAGACCAATGAAGACTCAGAGATAAAATTGGAACAGAACCAAAACCATGACATGTTGTTTAATAGCATTTAGTTGAGCACTTTATTATCTACTAGTAAACACATAATTTTATTTTGGGCAGTTAGATTATTAGTCATGTCATTTGTGGGTTTCCCTTATCTTGATCACAAGCTCAGATTAACCCCCTTTGCTCATCATCATCTCTCAGGACTACTTTGGTGGCATTCTTCCAAATATGTGCTTCCTTTATCCTTTTATGTCTGCTTTAGGTCAGTTTAACTTAAATTTGAATTTGAAATTTGAATTTAAGACTCACACAGAAGACAACAATTAGAGAGGGTTCTTGAAATGAGAAATACAATTTTTGGAGCTCAGGCACCAGTTGAAGATAGTATAGAGAATGATGGTGTTATGATTGAGCCAATGAATTGGGGTAGGTTCTTAAGCAAGATAAATAAATTGTAGTTCGTTTTTCTCTTTATTCTCATTAACGTATTTGTTGAAAACACTCATTTAACAGCAGGTCAATCTTAACTGTAACTTAACTGACTGGATGCCAACCAAAAAAAAGAAGTTAATAAATAAAAATATATAACAACCCCATGTTTACCGCATTAATTTGAATTAATGATTCCTCTTTCTAATGAAGCCTTTGAGTTTTTTCCTTGATTTTTTGAAACATATCCTGAAGTAAGAAGGGTAAAGTAACATTTGCATTTTCTGTCAGTGTGACAAAGATGCAGCAAACCAGTGGAACTTAAAAATGGATGATGTTGTTTTCGCCACCACAAGTGCGCCCTTCCACGGGTGTGGAAAAGACGTGCACGTAAATATAATTAAATTCAGTACTGTTAGCTTGACTTTACTCATCAGTAAACACATTTTGTTTGTTCTGTCCCTAATCATGCCAGACCGGCAAACCTTTTTTTCCATGTCCAGTTGGAAAGCTGGAGTTCCATCCAGATGCAGCTGACCAGGGGTTCTTTGTCTCAGTCTGACAGCAGGGGTCCCCTCGAACCTTGGGAACCCGTGACGAAGAGGTGAGGGGCGCCCACTGAGAGGCCTCGGAGGCGAGGAGCACCCCTTGAGGGGCCTCGGAGGTGAGGAGCAGACATAGGCATTGTGGAGTCAACAAGTCATCTCCATGTCATGTATTTGTTCTACCCAGCCACTGAAGCAGGTGAGTCCAATCTTCACCGTGAATTAACCTGTGCAGATTGGACTCACCTGGTTAATTGGCTGGTTAGATTAAATACATGACATGGAGATGACTTGTTGACTCCACATTGCCCATGTCTGGTGAGGAGTGACTGCTGAGGGGCCCTGAGGACAAACTCTCACTGACCTCAAAGTCAGGGACCAGTTCATCAGCAGGCTCAGGGGTCTCTGGACGACACAGAGCAGGTTCAGGGCTCTCTGGATGGAACAGAGCGGGCTCAGGGGTCTCTGTACAGCACAGAACGGGCTCAGGGGTCTCTGGAGAGAAAACACTAAGCACCCTGACCATATAGAGGGGACACCAGAGGGCTCAGAGACTGGAAAGGGGACACCAGAGGGCTCTGAGACTGGAGAGGGAATAGAAGAGGGCTCTAAAACTAGAGAGAATGGTAGAGGGCTCCTAAACTAGAGTGGGGACAGTAGAGGTCTCTAGAACTAGAGAGGTGACAATAGAGGGGTCTGAGGCTAGAGAGGTGACAATAGAGGGGTCTGAGGCTAGAGAGGGGACAATAGAGGGGTCTGAGGCTAGAGAGGGGACAATAGAGGGGTCTGAGGCTCGAGAGGGGACAATAGAGGGGTCTGAGGCTGGAGATGGAAAACTAGAGGGGTCTAAGTATGGTTGGGAATTTATAGGATTTTCACGATTTCGAGTCCCTTATCAATTTTGTGAAACGATTTGATTCCTTATAGGTTCTCTTATCAATTCTGTGAATCAATTAACTTGTTAAGTGCACAATGACATTCATCTACCTTCGCCTGAAAAGTTATATTTCTGGCTGCCTCGGCGAAAACAGAAGGCAGTGAGCGGGAGCTGGCAGCCTCTGAGCCAGCCAGGCTACCCGTCTGGTCACAGTCATCTAAATCTAATGGAGAAAGCATCCATTTAATGAAAAATCATTAATGTACAATCTTGGGAAATAAGCTAATCTCCCCCTGATTTAAATAAACGAGCGTCACCTTTCTCTCGCTCCCTGAACTGCGGAGCAACTTCGTAGCATGTTTAGTTACATCCATTGCAAAACCTAGAACCATGTAAGAATTCCAGCGACCAGTAGTTCTAATTAAACATGGTAGCACTGAAGGGCTGGATTAAGAAGAAAGGCACACTTGCCTTAATATCCCCAAAGAGAGGTAGGAAATTGGTTTATTTCTTGAAATGGCATATGATTTACTAGGAACCACATTAAGCACAGTGGTTAGGCACCCATATCCGCGGGACACTAGAGGGGTCTAAGACTGGAGAGTGAAAACTGAGACGAGAAGAAAAACTGACCTGGCTTGGAGAAGGAGTATGGTTAACAGCAGGCTGACCAGGGTAGCTCTGTAATCTTTGGATGTGATTCACAAGTTGATTCTTTCTGTAAAAGTGATCATTAACCGGCTCTGTTGTGCATCCAGTTGTTTGATGTCCTTTTTTAATAAAATCAGTTGCTCCTCCTGTTTCTCTCAAATTTTTTTCTCCTGAGCGCCAAAAACTGAGACAAAGTCTGCTGGGTCCATTCGTGGCTGGTTTGTATTGTGCCTGTGGGGTGGTTAGACAGGACCCAAATGCAGACACAAAAGCTTGAGTTGGTTACTTGAAGGTTTAATAACAGAAAGGATAACACAAAAATAAAAAAAAACTGAATACCAGGAATACTCACAACGAGGGGGCAAAGAAATGACGACAAACCAGCCAAGAGTGACTGAACAGGAGGAGAATAAACAGGAGAGAGAAACAAAGAGCAGGCTAATTAGCTAATTAGGTTTTCCTGGGCTCTGTAATTACCATTCCTTGTATCTGTCATCAACTTCCTCCTGCTGACACATCTAGGGAAGGTAGGCAAAAGTACCATTAATCTTACATTTCTGAGAAATATTTGCAACTGTAGTGACAGGAACATCAAGCTGCTTAGAGATTGTTTTATAGCCTTTACATTTTACATGATTGTCTCTAATTTTCTTTGTAATCTCCTGATATGACCTTTTCCTTTGCTTCATCTGGTCCATGTTGAGTGTTGTACACACCATGTCACTAAACAACACAGTGACTACCTGTTGATCTATATATATATATATATATATGCCTGCTAACTGATTACAAGATTGTAGAAGCTTGTGATGCTGTGTGCTTAGAGACATCCTATACACTATTTTTAGAAGAGAATTCTGTCACAAATAGTAATTTTTCACATATTTCTGTTTCGATTGCAAAACTTATCACTTAAAATCTTTGCAATCTTTGCCCCACCTGAAACATAGCTTAATGGCAAAATCAAACGACCTGAAAAACCCTTTCAACACTTTGTACCCTCCCATTCTTCACATCATATAAATATCTGCCCTCATCAACAGGTGCATCAGTTCTAACTTCTTACAGCATAGAGAAGAGAAGGAACATTTTCTCTTTCAGAATAAAGACATCTAACTGAGATGGGGAAGGTTCTTTTTTGTATTGTTGCAGCAGTTGCGTCCTTGGTACTGGGTGAGTAAAAGTGTACATTTATTTAAGGCCTAAAAAGAAGAAACCACTACTTGTACAGCATTAATCTGTTGCATGTAGTCTTTGGAAATAAATATTTGTATGCATAGTTTATATGCATGAAGTTGAAAAAATAGTTGAAATTATGGTAAATGGTAATTTTTTTGTTTGGTTTTAGAAATCATCAAATAATTAAATTATGATAAAACCATTATAAAGTTTCACTGATAAAATTCTTTGCTTAAAATAGTTTCTAATTATGTTGCGTCTTTTCAAGTTAGGGGACTCAAAAGAGCTTTACATCGAAATTCAGGCACTGATGGTGGCAAGCTACATTCTAGTTATTGCTCATGTAAGCAATATTGCTGTACACAAGAGCCACCAGGCCCTCAGACAGAAAAAGCAGGGGAAATACATTGCCCAAACACACAACAACTGACATGTAGAGAACTGTGGTTTGAACCAGCAACCCTCCAGTTGCAGGACAAATGTCTGCATCCTATGCCATTGTCTCCCCACAAAAAATATTTAAAAAGATCCCGAACAACATTAAACATGATTTTTTTAGACCAAAAAAATTAAAAATTATTGAACTGTTAAGAGTCAGTCACCCATTTTATACAAATCCTATATACCCTATCTTCTGTTGCACAATCAACAAGGCCCATTTAAGGTGTATTAGGGTAATGGTGGCTCAGGAGATAGGAATCCGTCTTGTAAACAGTGGGATTCACTCTCAGTCTTTGTGTCCTTGGGCTAGACATTTAATCTGCCTAGCCCGCTGCTGGTTGTCAGAGGGTCTGGGGGTGCCAGGTATACTGCAGACTCAGTTCTGTCAGACTTCCCAAGGCCAGCAGTGGCTACAGTGTAGCTTACCATCAGTGTGTAACTTTATGCATGAAAATGTAAATGTGACTAAATGTAATGTGAATGTCTTAAGGGTCCCTTGAAATGGCACAAAGGTTGCGTTGTTTTCCTCCTTCTGTCTTATGGATTTTCCTAAAATCATATGATGGAGTTATCAAAGTCGCTGAAAGTCAAATAGTCATGTGCAACTGCACACAGAAGCAAGAAACCGTTAAATGGAAAGATAAATGTACCTGTAGCGACCATTATTGATGACATTTAAGTTAAATTACAGGTTCTTTATTTCAGGTCTCTAAAAGTGGGCTTCCACTAAAAGCACTGCAATGACAGGAGCAATGTATTTATATTATCGCCACGTAAAGGCGTTTTCAGGAGTGATGCAGCTGGCTGTGCCGCGTCCTGAAGCTACAGCATAAGGGCAAACTATGAATGATAGTATAATATGATATGATAGACCTTCTTTTTAAGGCCACCCACAAACACAAAACTCTTAAAAGCATTCCTTACGTCATACTGTGTCAACATATTTATTTCTATTTTTTGATATAAAGGGAAAAAAACAGTCTCTGTGGCTCACCCAACATCACAGCCCTAGCCAGTTCCTGATTGGTTGTTGGGACACAACAACATACAATCCAAACTTACCCATTTAATCATCAAAATTATGACTGTGCCATTGATTTCCATTACATTACTCCCGAGCGCACCTCGATATAGAGATAACATATAAATGCGTCACACTCGTTGCTGAAAGCACTATAAAACAATCTGTGCAGAGCATTCCTTTACTTTTAAACAGTTTGTCTAGCTAAAAAAGGTACTCTTGTCATTGTTCCTTCTGATCAGTTTTCAACTTGTTTGTGTCTTTTCAGTGGATTCCCTGTCCTGCAACACTTGCTCTTTTAGTGTTGTAGGCTTCTGCATGGACATGGGAAATGAGACATGCTCAGAAAATGTGACTGACTGTTTCACTCAAACTTACAGTAAGTAGTTCTCTAAAACTCTCACCAAATGTATCAGGTATAATTATCATGTTTACATTGCTCACAGTCAAGCAAGTATTTCTAATTGGGCAAAGTCTTTTAGAAGTGAAGAATAATAGGAAGTGCAAAAAAATGAAAGTTAAGAGCAGAAAAGAAAACTTTTCAGCAAACAATGCAACATCGAGTCTAACTATTTACATCTATTCACAGGTTTTCCTGGCATCCCCAGCTTCGCAGGTTTCAGCAGACAGGGTTGTAAGTCGAACACCACTATCTGTGGTTCAACTTTCAATGACACTCTGATTGGAGCTACATATGAAATCAGCACATCCTGCTGTGGTTCAGATTTTTGCAACACCATCATTACCAGCAGTTCTCCAACAACAAAGATGACTTTCAGTGCTGCCATCTGTGGAGCAATGCTGGCCTCTATGTTGGGGGCCATTTTCTAATGAAGTTGAAAAAGCTATCAGCTGTTACTCTTTAAATGAATGTGTGAAATAAATATTGAAATTTAAAGGTGGTTCTGGTCAAATTTGAAAATTGAAACTAAATTGAACTAAACTAAACATCATGGGAGCTGATCAATGAGATGTTCCAGATAAACATAGAGGTCATAGATATTTTATCATGGTGTTTTGTTCCATCACCTTTAAAAATAAACTGTTCTTTTTTCATCTTCGTAGACTTTTTGTATAATGTTACAAAAATTGTAAATCAATAAAACTTTCGCAAACATCTGTGTCCCTAAGTACTTCTTTACTAGTAGATAAAATAATAATACAAGGCAAATTTAAAAAGGGTAAATGAAAACAAATCTACCTGAACACTTACTATTAACTTTGTTTATATTTTAAATGTACGTGAGAAAAATTGGGTAATTTATCTTGTTTCTAAGTCAGTTTTAGCTTATTAGATTAAGGTACCCCTTTATTTGGTGTATTTAATGAATCGCTTTTAATTTTTTCCTTTACATATCATTTTTAAACTGACTTGTAAGGCACTTTAGGCAACCATGTTTTTAAAATGCTGTGTTTTAAATGTCCATTAATCTTTAAGTTCTTCTGTTACAAATCTCACCTAAATGAAGGTTTTCAGATGGCAGTACCTTTTCTTTTACTGATACTAAGGCTCCCTCTAGTGTTACAATTCAACTTTATGCCATTTAAATCCATTCCCTCCATTTGACAAAAGTAAAATCCCATTGAGTTGTAGATCTCATTGACACGAAAAACCTGCAGATTTAAAAGATAATTCTAAAAAAAAAATACTAATAATAATGTGAACTAACCAATATCAATATAATAGCATTTCCACCAATTAATAGATTTACGTTCTTTATGAAAAATTGTTGGAAACAATTCAAAACAATTAAGATCTGATATCTTGAATTAAGATTGGATGTCCCCCTTTACGCCTTGTGTAAGTCAGTCTGGCTGGCCAGCCGAGATGATTCCATGCAGAAGGATCCGTAACACTTGATGCATGTTTTGTTATTTCTGCCTGATATAGCATATAGCAACTAGCATAGATAGTATTAAATATTTGTGTCAGAGAATCTAAACTTAATGACAGTTTACATTATCTGCATGAACCCATTCAGATAATGTAAAAGGCATTTTTAGGTTACATTAAAAAAAAACAACTATTTCTTGAAAAATCTGTTACAATTTGGTTTACATACCAAATTTTATAAAAAGCCATTATGTTGTATACAGCTACAATAACATTTTTTTGAGATCTAACTTTCTCCAGTCACATTATATTATATTATATCATATTATGATATATTATATGGCATTATGTAATATAATCGAGCCCTGGAGTGAAGACCTTAAATGTTTGCTGGAAAGCATTAATGGATAAACATCACAAGGACCAAAAAACATAACAGACATATCAGAACAAAGTGGTTCCCTGACTCCACATTTCTCAAGCAGAGAAGGGAATGTAGGTCCGAGTTGATGTAGAAGGTGGTTGGAAAAAATCAGGGCAAAATTTGAGGAGAGAACATATATGGGGCTGCAAAAGACTTGAAACTGGGTTGGTGGTTAGTTACTTCATTGTTTGCACAAATGAAACAATTCAGTCTTATTATCAGCCTTATCTCAGGTGAGATAAGGCTGATAATGAACTTCACAATGGGTAAATTAAAATTCCAAATTGATAAAGTGACATCAGCCTTAAGAGTTCAATCAAATAAAAAAGTGATAAAGAATAGAAGGGAAAAACTATAATATGTCATAAGACGTCAACAGTAAGGAATTATATAACTTTGACATTGACTATTTAAAAATGTCTATCTGGGATGGTTCAGTTTGAAAACCACCAAAACGTTGAGGGAAATAAGGAAATAATCTTGCAATTGTAGAAAAGGACTAGACACATAAAATATACTGGGAATTCATGTCAAACAGAAGATTCAAAAAGATAACAATCACAATTTGAGTATTAATAACAGTAAGTATACTAAGGCATAGGTCTTCAACAGGGGGTCCGCGACCCAAAGGGGGTCCACAGAGGTACTGCATGGGGGTCCGGAAAGTTTTGGTTGATTAAACTTTTTTTTTATATTCCCCCCTGCAGTTTTTTGCAATATTTGAAATTTCTTTAAATCCACATTAACATGAATACAACACACTGTAGTAAACAGATAAATGGAGGCAGAAGATGTCTTTCAGTCATCAATGCACACATTCAGCGACACACAGGAGCTCTTTCAAGCTGGGCACCGTTTCATTCACAACACCTGTCCCGTCAACCAGGAATCTTAATCGGAAATATTTTGATAATCCCAGGGCGAAGATACTTTCGTTACATTACTCCATCTGTAATAGTGTGACTATAGGACCAGTTTGATATAACATAATTTCATACAATATATATAATTAGGGGGTCCCCGCTCCATCTCGTCATCAGTTTGGGGGTCCTTGACCTGGAAAGAAGTGCAAGAAAGTGTTTCATCAAAACATATGCAATATTTTATTAAATCTGAAGTTAGCACATTGCTACATCAAACTCACTTTGACAAACAGGCACTGAACTTTTCAATTGTAATTTTTAACTCCAGTTTAATCATGAACTCCATTTTTCAAACGTCAGGGTCTGACCCAGCATGGATAAAGACAAATAGGACTGATTTAAAGCACTTTTTAGAAAAGGCAAAGAAGAACGGACAATCTAGGATTCACATGGAAAATAATATAATATAGTGTACTTTTTCGAGATGTTTGTTAATTTGCATAGTTGCTCTTAAATAAATACATTCTCAGAAAATGAATTGCTTTATATATTGAGAAAATATAAAGCTGACTAATAGCCTCTCCATTATTAAACTGGTCCATTATTTGTTTTAGGTTTGTGACATCATATGCACAACACAAATTTGCCTTCACAAAGCTTCAGAAGGGCAAAATTTATGTACAAAAAATACACCTGTGCTTCAAATTATGTTTTGTTTTCATGAAGTGTTTTTCTAATGTTTTTTGTTGTTGGCATTCATATAAATATAATGGTGTAGTAACTATTATACCTTTGATTGTTTTTTTTGTATATGTCTATTTTGAATTTATAGTCCCCTCTAGAGAAAACTCCTGCTACAGAAGCACCATAGAGAGCATTCTGACCAGCTTTCTCACTGAGGGGTGTGGAGGCTGCAGCGCCGCAAACTGGAAGAAGGTGAGGAGAGTAGTTAGAACTGCAGAGAAGGTCATCAGGGTTCTTCTTCCTGCTATAAAAGACATTTCATCCCAGCGCTGCGTGTCCTGAGCGCATTACATTATCAATGACCCCTAACCCCCCCCCCTTCTTCCCCAATGCCATCAAAGAGCTGAACTGTTGAAAAAACTCTAAATCATGTCACAGACTCTGCATCAAACTGACCATATCAATGTGTTTTTTTTGCACCATGTTTTTTCCTCCCACAATGTTTACATTTGATCACTGCTGCACTTTAAGAAAATGGAAATGTCATGAGTGCTGTACAAAGCGAAATTTTCGTTTATCATACAATCGCATGTATATACAAAATGGTAGTATAAGTTTGTCTCTAAGTCTCCTTATGTCTTTCACATGCAAAAAAGGTAGCATTTAGCAATTTATCTCAATATGTTTTTCTAGATTTGAGGGAGAGTTTTTTTTAAGCTAAAAGCTTCTGCTTTTGGGGCACCGGGATCTCCAATAATAATTTTTTGAGCCAGTTAAAGTGAACAATTCTGTTGGCGGACCCCCCACACTGGAATCCTTTTTTGACACGTCTTGCCCTAAAATGAGGCTGGGTAATGATCACCTTGCTCATCTTGGGGGAGGTGGGTCCAAAGTTACCTGCTCGTTTTGTGGTCCCATCTAGCATTAGATTACTTTCAAACTCCCATACAAAACTAAACAAATAAATGAGAAACACAATGTGATATGATGAGGCTGAAAGATTAGCTTTGCTGGCCCCAGGGGTTCTGGTTCTGGTCGGGTCCAACTGAAACAAAGAAAGGGTTAACTCATGATGTAGTAGTTAGCTTCAGCAACATATGATGTGTTCAGTCTATGTAGTGAGCATTGGCATTTAGTTAAACCTTTAAACCATCAGCAGTTGAATCAGAAAGCTTGTTTCAAATGAAAACACAAACATGACTATCTATTTTACCTAGTTCACCTAAGCACTTATTAAGCGTCAGATTAATAGGAAGAGGAAGGGTGAAATTACTGTTTTGGTTCAGTGGAGTGAAAGCCTTCAGCTCGGTCTGGTTTTCTGCAGATCCTCTCTGCAGTCAATTCTAACAGCTGTTCGTCTAACAGCATCTCAAAGATATTTGGATCAATCCAATGCAACAATAACAGGCGATTTGCAAGAGGGTTCATTTTAAACTCACGGTAGGACGGGACTTCTCCCATTTTAGCTACGGTGGTAGCTTGTAGCCGCAGCCTCCAACAGCCAACAGCAGCCTCCAACAGCACCTCCTTGCTGCTTCTACATCTCTGAGTTGGAGGCAGTCACGGTCCGGGGGCTTCAAACGGCTTCTTCGGCGAACAGCGATCGGAGACCTGTTGTTTGGCGGTAAGCAGAGCTGGGTTAGCTCTTCTCTGTCTCTGCTGCAGCAGGCTTCAGGGAATACTATGTTCAACTTGGTTTGAATCACAGGAAGAATAAAAACACTGAGTTCAGCTTGTTCGGAATTGCAGGAAAAAAAACAGTCTGATACGGTCCAGCCAGCGCAGACTTCTACAGAGGGATTTGGTCGTTACTTAGTGTAGCCTTCAGCTGGAAGCGCTTTGCCTAGCCTTTAGTGGCACAGAGCCAACTGCAAAATCAAACGCTAATACTGGAAGCCAGTCCTTTCAAGACCTATGCCAGAGGGGTGTGTCTTCAGAGGGGTGTAGTTCCGGTTACATCAGGGACAATGGATCGCAACAAAACGATGCATGAGAGCTGTATGCTGAGAATCTGCTCAGAAAACAAGGAAGTGAAGGGTGGCCTTCATATGCACTTACTGGAAACTGTACATTGGTTACATTTTTCCCGGTATCTGAAGAATACTTTTTTCTGTCAACATGGTAGAACTGGAAAGACTGCTAAATTGAGTAGCAAGAGTTAGCAGGTGATCTGAATGACTTGTGTTAAATTTTTTATGTCTAACACAAAAATGTATTATAAATTTCTGTTACTTACACTTTGTATCAAAGAACTTGTTATCGCTATTACTATAACCACTTATAATCAACCACTGATGCGACACTTATGTTATGGAGACCTAAGACTTAATATTATAAACAATAAAATAGTACAACAATATCTGGCAACAAGTTCAACACAAACATTTAAAAAAATACATTTCAGAAAATATTGATATTCAAATTTGGCATTAGTTTATTTTTCAGGTGTAAAGAGACACTTGTATTAATGTCCCTAATCATTTAATTAAACCCCTTGTTTTTGATTCTAATGATCACAAAATATTGTTAATTAAAATTATGCCCTAATAGATGGTATTTGTTATTTTCTTTCTCTTCTTAGAAGAACTAATATATGTGTTGGTGTATTTATTTGTTTTTGGGGTTGTCTATATAACCACAAAAGCTTGGAGACTCAAAGTGTAGTTAGATCGCTATATAAACAATATAGGAAATATGACATATCACATTACAATTGCTTTAGTTTTGGTGTTTTATTAATTATTAGGCTAATTAAAGCTACTCTCGGATGATATCAATAGGTTGTAGAATTCTTTTTATGTGTTTTTGTGTCTAAATATGTTGTTGTGTTTTGAATATGTTGTTCAGTTTTTAAAGGTTGTTGTGTATTTGAATATGTTGAAATTTTGGAAATGTTTTTGCATTTTTTTTATGTGTTGTTGCATTATTGAACAGTATATTTTAAAGTACCGTATTTTCACGACTATAAGGCGCACTTAAACGTCTTTTTTTCCCCTCAAAATGTGCGGTGCGCCCTTTGGTGCGGTGCACCTTATGTGTGTTGTAACTGGGACTTTTGAGACCGCCTCATTGAGGAGATGATGAAAGAGTGGCTGAATGTAAGGAGACCAGGTGTTTTTTTTCCACTCATCACCATCGCTGTTAATATGTAACTC
>NW_015150597.1:524913-536172 GCF_000732505.1 Cyprinodon variegatus
ATTATAAATAACGAATTCTAAGGCAACGCAAATATTAAGGTTAAGAGGCTGAGCTCGTAGATGATGATAAATAACATAGTCATGTATAATATATTACATTTCTGACTGTATATCCCTGTAATTATTACACAGTGTAGCTTTAAATAAAAACTATGCATGAGGGCTGTATGCTTAGAATCTGCGCAGAAAACAGGAAGTGAAAGGTGGCCTATTTATGCACTTACTGGAAACTGTACATTGGTTAAATTTTTTCTGGTATCTGAGCAATACTTTTTTCTGTCAACATGGTAGAACTGGAAAGACTGCAAAATTGAGAAGCAAGAGTTAGCAGGTGATCTGAAGGACTTTTTTTTTAAGTGTTTAGTTACTATAGGAGTAAATGCATTTATTTTGACTGATCTAAGGACCAGATATTGTTCAGATCATAATGGCTGTGAGTGGAACCATCCTGGCCTCCATACTAGGAATTATTTTGTAATCGAAAAGGAAAGCTGTTCAGGCTGTTTGCACAAAGGTTAATGAAGGAGTGTATTAACATAATCAAGAGGTTTACTAATTTGAGAAGAACTAGGGTCAGATCTCAGACCTGGGTTTTATTGTTTGAAGATATTCAAATCATAAAATTTATTCCAAGAGATGTTTCAAATAAATATTGAGGATTTTAATCTTTGTTGACGATGTCTTGCTTTTTTGTTTTTACATTTAAATTAAAATGTATGTATCTCTATCATTTTTGTGTCCTAATAAACTTCACTACCTCCGTCTTTGAAGAATATTTATGCATCAGTTGTCAGGTTTAATGGCGTTTTTGAGGACCCAAATGCAAAGAGGAGTAGGCAAGGATGAGTTTGGATGGTTTAATGTAAGTTCAAGGGAAACAGGCAAAAAAAACGAAATACAAAAATACTAAAAACCAAACAAAACTAATCAATGTCAGGAAAAATACTCAAGGGAAGCAAGAGACTAGGAAGCAACTAACATGTTCAATACACACAGGAAACTGAATGAAGGCTTGGGTGCCCTTTTAAGCCTACGATTTTTAAGCCTATGATTATAAAGATTTCTTTCACCTGTGTAGGCTACCCAAGTTCTCCACAAATATCCTTTAAAGTAGAGATGCACGACTCACACTAACCCACACACAGGAACCCTGACATCAGCCTCTTCAATGTTATATTGTTTTTAAAGCCACATTAATGCTTATATTTACATTTTTGATTGACAACCTCAGATTAAACAAGGCATCACGTAGGCCACTTTTAGTAATCTAAGGATATAATTATATAAGTTCCAGCGATATAATTGATACAGTTAATTTGTGGAAGAAAATTAAAGTCAAACATAAAAAAAGATGTAGAAAAACACAGTTTATGTTGAAATGTTAAGCCTTTTGTCAGATCATAATGTGAATGTTGATACTTTTTCAGATCTCTCAGCTCATCCTCCTGTCTAAACTATTTAGTTTCACAAATTGCAAACCTTGCTGTTACATACCAAAAAACAGTTTTGACCTCCCCTAAGTACAACCAGAATTCCGCCTCATTAACTACTGTATATGGTTACTTAAGTTCTGTTCACTTTAGGTATTAATACAATACCTTTTCTCTCATGTTGTTTTACTGAAGTAGTGTTTGGTTATTTTAATGAGGAGTTGTTCATCTTCATATATTATCCTAAACAAACATCAATCAGAGTAGTAACAATCTTAGTCACTGACTTACTCTCTTATCAGTTTGCATTAATCTTTGCCAGTGCAAAGCCGGTATTTTGTGATAAGGTTAAACATTTTTGTCACTAATTTCAGGAAGTAGAAGTCATATACTATTGATCAGGGGTGTCAAACTCATTTTTATGTCGGGCCACTTCCTTATTATCAAGCTTTTCAAATGGCCATTTGCATCAACCTGTAATAAAAGTGATGCAAAAAAGTGCAAAAAGTGATAGCCCTTAACCCCACATGGGCTAAGGGGCACTATCAATCAACCTGGGCATCCATTATATTTTTGCAGAACGATAGACTAACCTTCTCGATTCCACTCTGCAATGATGCAATAATGCATGAATATTTATCATGAGTAAAGCGATAAAAATTAGAATTTTTTTTTTTTATCGGTTTGGAACCATTTAAAGATGAGGCTCAGGGATGACACTTGGAAAAGCTTAAAACCTCAAACACCTGTTATAAAATGGTGCTAGCATTTATACACTCCTTTCACAATTTACAGTTATAAAATAGAAATAATTATCTCAATTAATTTCAAGTACACTAAGCCATAATGTGGAGCAAACCTATGAACTCCATATAGTAAGGAAATTGCAATTTTTTAAATTCTCCTCTACTAATTAGAATTTTAGCTAGCTAACTATGAATTGAACAGATAAACTACATTAAAGAAAAATATTTCCAGTGTTCTATAATGAAAAGCAGTTAAATTGGGTAAAGTTTTAAACTTCAAATGTCCCTGGAAAAACAATAACTTGGGATTTTTGTAGCTCTGAGTAAACCTCTTTGTGTCTCTTGTGTCTGTCTGAGTTGAATCCCTGGTCTGCAACAAGTGTTCCTGTGCTGTCATGGGAAAATGCATGGATCTGGTTAAAGAAACCTGCCTTGCAAACGCTAGTGTCTGTTGCTCTGAAAAATCAGGTGAGTACCCCTTTCTTTACCTAAAGGTGGGATTTGGTCAAACATAGTTGGAAGCTAATGAACACCTCAGCTTCTTCCAGTCAAACCCATTAGTTCTATCTTTGGCTGCTATCACAGAAGTATTTTTTTTTATCTCTAAAAATTAAATTAGGAATGGCTCAAACCTTTCAAAGTTCTAAAGGTTTTAGGTAAACAGCGAGAAAATAAAATACATCGGCATACAACTCAACAGTTATAGGTGTTGAGTAAAAACATCATTAACCTTTGACCTGACTAACCCAAGTTATTCATTTGTCCAAAGCGTTCCCAATGTTGCCAGACTCAATGGGTGTCCACAGTCTGGGCTGCAAGGATAATGACACAGGATGTGATACAATAATCAACGGGAAGTTGATGACCTTTACCTATGAGACCCACATCACCTGCTGCTCCACAGACAACTGCAACCCCATCTATGTCAACAGTGCACCAGCAACCAAGATGACCTTTACCGCAGCAATCAGTGGTGCCATCCTGGCCTTTGTGTGGGGAAACTTTTTGTGATCAAACTACGAAAAACTATTTCTTACCTTTAGCTTTTAGTTTTTCTCAAAGTATCAAATACTTTGAGAGGTTTTCATCATTACATAATCAGACCCCTACACAAAATAAGTATGCATAAAGAAATTACAGTATCAATTTAAATACTATTTCACATGTTAAAACTAATTTATTTCTGAACTATATTATTTCTTCATCAGTCTTCAAAATGTATCAACTCTTATTACTTTGTGTTGCTTATTTGACCAAATAAAGAAAAGAAAAAAAATAAATAAATAAGGTTTGTGTCCACAAGTACTTTCACACAGGTTGTGTTTTACAGTGGTTGAAGATGCACTAGCATAGTCATATTGATATGGATTAAATTCAACCTTATATATTTTGTGATATTATGGGAAAAAAAATAAAACTTTATCTAATCACTAAAAGAGATCAAGAAATAAAAAGCACAACAAGATTTAAACGTCTAAATTAAAGGAATTATCAGTCTCAGGCTCATTGGTTAAACATAGTTATTTTTAAAACCCAAATAGTAATCATGGCAGACATTTAAACTATGAAACTTCAGTAAATTTTTCATCAGCCGGTTAAAAAAGGTGTTTTCGTTAAATAGTGTTTTTAAATACCTGCTTTAAATGAAATTTGATCTTGTTGCGTCTTCTATTTATGTAATTTTAGAGTTAAACATCTCTGAAACTGTGATGCTGCAATGCAATTTGCAAATTTTTCATTATACAAAGACTTAGGGTTTAAGAATATTTAACAGGAAATCTGCTCTTTTGGTTACATGGCTGACAGAAATTAGGGGATTTCATCAATAGGGGAAAACAAAGAGAAAGAGAGAGAGAAGAGATGACCTGTTAGATCACTGATCACAGATTAGATAAATAGGCATATAAATGTGGATCAAAACATGATAGAAGTGCAGAAAGGCACTGATAAAAACACCAGAGGGGCCAAACACCAATTGCTGGTTAACATAGCAGTTTCCCTTTACTGTAAACCAGACATACACACCTGAGCACTACCTGAGTTGATTACAAGAAAGGCTATGGCTCAAGGCCAGACATATGGATTCTGGATTGCCTGAAGCTGTACAGCGTTGGCAGCATTCTAAGAGGCTTCATTGCAATCTTCATGGGGCTGTGGAAAACTGCACTTGAGGCCAACTTTAAGCTAAAATGTGGAATTGACCATGGAAATGCCTTGTCCCCCCTGCTGTTCTACAACGGCCTTCACCACCTCGGCCAAATAATCAGCAGGACTGGCTACGGGTATCTTCTCAGAAATGGGGCCACTATAAGCCACCTCCTGTATATGGATAACATCAAGCTGCATGCTAAGAGTCAACAAGACATTAACTCACTGATCATAAACTAATAATGGATAATTTAATTAAATTATATATAAAATATATTTCTAAAAATATTATCTTGAAAAAGATGTTTTCTTAACTTATTGACTTAGTGAAACCTAAGTTTCAAATTTTATTATTTGTGAATTTCCTTCCACCATTACATGTGTTTTTTCCCAAAAAGAAACCAGCAACATAACTTTGACTGGATGTTCAGGTTCGACAATCATTTCTCCAGTCTGCTGGAGCATTTATAGTTTGAAGGTCTTGGATTGTGGTATCAGAGCCAAATATTTCACTGAAGTCCCTGTGGCAGAATCCGCCCCATTTACCGTTACTCATTCCAAAGATGAACACAAAAGACCTGAAAAACCTCCTCTGTGAGTCAGGCACCCGTCCCTTACCATATATAAATCTCAGTCTAAACCACCGTAGCAGCTTTGATTCTCTTGGAACAGGAGTTTTTGAATCCTTGATTTGAGACCAACAACCAGCTCTACAGAAATGGGAAAGCTTCTTTTTGCTGTCGTTGCAGCTCTTGCATCTTTTGTTTGGGGTAAGAAAACTTACAATCAAATATTTTCAATGTTAAAATAAGTGCATTTTGGAAGAAAACAAAAATGAGTTTCTAAGCTTTATTCTGAAAAAAATGCCAAAATAAGTTTAAGCATTTTATTAATACAATTTTCGGGAGTATCTATAAAAAAAAAAAGGAATTAAGAAGTCAACATAGGTTGTCCTTGGTACTAAAATATATGAGATAAATAAAAGATTTTAGATTAGATATTCTACATTGATAAACAAACTCAATGTGCTTCAAAGTATTGCTTGAAAAGTGATAGAGGTAATAAAAAGTGGAACAACAAAGGTTTCTTTTTAGAATAAAAAATTACACACTCATCATTTTTGACAAACTTTTCTAGCAATGGTTTTGCTTAAACATTTCTAGGCAGTTATTAAGGTTTATTTACTTGTATCCATTTTATCAGAACTGGAGGTGCAAAAACCAGAATGATGCTAAGCTGCATCCCAACAAAATCCGTATAAACTTTTTTTCAAAAATTTGTTTCACATGGATTATGCACCCAAACATCAGTAACTCTACACCAGTATTATTAAACATAATTATAGTGTAGAATGGAACGATAGTTTATGTTTTTCGCACATTTAATACAAAGTTTTTCAATTATCATTGCTAATACAATACATCTAATATATTTATATTTTTTCGTTCTTTTTCTTTTCTCCCTTTTGACCTCTTTTTCTTTTTTGTTGTTGAATACATCTCATTTAATAAATGCTTTTACGGTTTTACTCTTTGTAAGTTTGTTTTAAACTAAAGCTAGCATTTGCAGAAGATTTATACAGAGAGATGTCTTAACGCCAGAGGTCTCGATGAATATCAATAATAGTGTTTGCTCTCAGCTATGCAATAATGTTTATTCGTAAGGACTTGGCATATTTTAGGCAAGCCTAAGGACAGGGTTTGTTTGACAAAAAAAGCACGGCAGCAGCAGTATCTTTAACATGGTAAAGTTGTGAAAAAGGACTTCAGAAGCAATCGCTGACTGCAATTTCTGTCTGTTTCAGTGGAGTCCCTGGTCTGCAACAAGTGCTCTTTCAGTGTGCTGGGTACCTGCATTGGAAGGGAGAACATGACCTGTGGAGTCAACACCAGCGTCTGCTTCACTAGTAGAACAAGTAAGTATCATCTCAATGATCTACAATCATCCCCAAATCTCCCATGATTTAATAAACAAGGAGGAACCTATATTTCTGACAGTTTGGGGCCATTTGGCACAGCTGTCATACCAAGATCCAAAGTTATCTTGGCTTCAACACACAAGCAGAGTCACTCCCAAATGACTTGGTTGTGATCTTCGCTGCAAAATGCTTTACAGAATGTGTAAATGTTTTGCTTTTGTCCTCTAATACGAGTATTTCCTTATCAATCAGGATACTGTAACAGAAAAATATTTAAATGCAAGATGAAATTAGTTGGCACACTTTCTTTGCATTCGTTGCTACTTTGAAGAAATCTAAAACATTTCCCAAAGAACTCAGAGACTTTGTCACTGCACTTAGGGCCTCGTCAGACCCTCTTGTGACTTTCTACAAAAAAGCGACTAGTGACAAATCTGGTGACTTTTTCCTGTCTTGTTGGAGACTTTTTAACACAGAGCTGAGTTTACTGTCTGCAGTCAATAGTTAGTGAACGAGCCCCTCACTCCTTCAAGACAGACGCAGCAGTTGTAGCCTGTGTCTGCAGTCAGAGAGCAGAGCCACATATGAACAAAGCTTCCACTGAATTAAAAATTAGAAAGTAAATATAATATTTACATATTTTTTAACTTCAAATCTGATGCAGTGAAATACCATAGCGCGTGGGTGTGGTTACAGTAACCCTTGTGGACACACCCCTAGCATCTCCAGGCAGAGAAAACTGAGGTTTTTTTTTTATACTTTTAAGACCTAATTTTATGTGCTTAGTTGTGTTTTTAATTTTTCCAATTCAGATGGCTGGTTAATAAAACATATTTCTCTGGTGTGACAAACTGAGAACACACATTTATTCTTACTCTGCAGGGTTTTTAAGAGCATGCTCTGCAGGTTCTTCTTTTTCCATTTGGTGTATTTTTCTAGCAGTATGTTAGCGCTAAGGTTTTGTTATTATTTATTATTAAAAATATATTGGTAGCAAAATTGCTCGCTTATATGTCTGAAAAAGAAGTTGAAAAGAAGACCTGCCATAATGAGGTGAAAAAGGGAACTTTGAAATAAAATATTTTGGGGGAAAAACCCCCATGTGGAAAACACTCAGGAGGCTGCAGAAGTTTTGAAAGGTGTATTGAAAAATGAGGGACAATGGAAACTTGGGTTCAGGGACTGGAAACAGAACAAGAGACTCGCAGCACATCTAAGACAGATAGAATGGTTAGAAAAAAAGGCCTGATCTTGTAAGGATGATAGGTGAGCGGACCAACAGATGAAAAGTTGGAGCTCTACTAGGACTGAGCAGTCTTTAGATCTGGGTCTGTTTGAGGAATAAGAAACTGTGCCAGAGCATTTAGAACTTATGTTGTGTTTTGCACAGAGACTAGAGATTAAACTCCCCACTAAAGAGGTCTGATCGAGAACCCATATGAGCCTTAACCAACAAGGGTGCTTATCTGAGGTCATCCAGAGGATGAATAAAGACATGACAAACCAAAAGCAGACAAAATAGATACCCAAACCTCCCTAGGTTATCTGTACACAAGAACTGAATTGTGTGAAATTGATTTGAAAAAGATAAACAGCTACTAGGAATAGTAATTTTTTGAAAATGCAATAGTGAATAGACGATAAGCAATAAAAACACAAAGTAAAAGCCTCTTCATCAGGTGAGGAAACTTTTTTTAATTGACTTTTTTAAAGTAATTAATCAGACCAACATATTTTTCTGCAGCTTTCCCAGGTCTTTCCGACTTTGTTGGGTTCAACTCTCAGGGGTGCAAGGACAACAATACAGGCTGCGATGGTACCACAACCGGCACCCTGCTTTCTGCCAGATACGAAACCAAAACCACCTGCTGCACCACAGACAACTGTAACCCCATCACCCTTAATGGTGCTCCGTCCACCAAGACGACCCTCAGCGCTGCCATTGGTGCAGCCCTCCTAGCATCTGTGTTGGGAAGCATTTTGTAACAGAATTACCTAGACTAGGCTCTACTTAAAACTATCTTTATTCTGAACAGTATCATATGGGGATTTCTTTAAATGATCAAACAATTTATAAAATCAAAGCTTCTCTACAAATCAAAGGTATGCTATTAAGCTAGAGTTTCAGTTTTTTTTTTTTTTTTGTATAAGATATCTTTATCTTTAAGTATTTAAATATATAAGATAAAATCACCTATAACTAATAAAGAAATACCTCAGAACATTCTATTGTGTGACGAGTGCATTTTTATGTTTACAAGATCTTCAGAGTAAAGAGTTACCAAACTCTATAAATTTGGCCTTAATGGTGCATTGATTAATAGCATTCGTCAGTTGAGCACTCTATTATCTACTAGTAAACATATAATTTTATTTTAGGCAGTTAGATTATTAGTCATGTCATTTGTGACTTTCCCTTATCTTGATCACAACCTCAGATTAACCCCCTTTACTCATCGTCATCTCTCGGCACTGCCTACTTTGGTGGCATTCTTCCAAATTTGTGCTTTCTTTATGCTTTTATGTCTGGTTTAGATACAGTTTAACTTAAATTTGAATTTAAAATTTGAATTTAGGACTAACACAGAACACAAGCAACAGAGGGTTCTTGAAATGAGAAATACAGTTTTTGGAGCTCAGGCACCAGTTGAAGATAGTATAGAGAATGATGGTGTTATGATTGAACCAATGAATTGGGGTAGGTTCTTAAGCAAGATAAATAAATTGTAGTTTGTTTTTCTTTTTATTCTCATTAAGTCATTTCTCGAAAACGCTCATTTAACAGCAGGTCAATCTCACATTACTTAACTAACTGAATGCCAACCAAAAAAAGAAGTAAATAAATAAAAATATACAACAACCCCATGTTTACCAAACTAATTTGAGTTAATGATTCTTCTCTCTAATGAAGCTCTAGAGTTTTTTCCTTGATTTTTTTTAAACATATCCTAAAGTAAGAAGTGAAAAGTAACATCTGCATTTTCTGTCTGTGGAAAAAACTATATCTAGTCGCTATCAAATAATTACCAAGAACAAGATTTTTTAATTAGATTTTTTTGAAATTTCCTTCCAAAGATGTCAGTCTCCCATTGTGTATTGGACCCTGTGCTCTGACTGAGTAGCAGTAGTAGTAGAGGATTTTCATGAATTTTTGAAAAGACCCGCCACTTTAAAAAAAAAAAAAAAAAATCACATGGACAACTGTGTACCTGCTACCGAGAGGGAAACGCCTATTAAACGCATGCAAGAGCATGTACGAATCCATTTCTCCTTGAGGATGTACGGGGACGCAATGATAAGATGATATGGTCTTTTAGAAGTGAAGAATATTAGGAAGAAAAAAAAAATGAAAGTCAAGCACAGAAAAGAAAACTCTTTAGCAAACAATACCCCCTTGAATCTATCTATTCACATCTATTCACAGGTTTTCCTGGCATCTCCAGCTTCACAGGTTTCAGCAGACAGGGCTGTAAGTCCAACACCACTGTCCGTGGTTCAACCAGAAATGGCACTCTGATTGGACCTACATTTGCAATCAGCACATCCTGCTGTGGTTCAGATTTTTGCAACACCATCACTACCAGCAGTTCTCCAACAACAAAGATGACTTTCAGTGCTGCCATCTGTGGAGCAATGCTGGCAATGCTGGGGGCCATTTTCTAATGACGTTACAAAAGCTATCAGCTGTTTCTCTTTAAATTCATTTTTGAAATAAATATTGCAATTTAAAGGTGGTTCTGGTCAAATTTGAAAATTGAAACTTAATGTTTGATCTAAACTAAACTAAACATCATGGGAGCCTATCAATGAGATTTTCCAGATAAACATAGAGGTCATAGATATTTTATCATGTTATTTTGTTCCATCAGCTTTAAAAATAAAACTGTTCTTTTTTTTTTTATCTTCATAGACTTTTTGTATAATGTTACAAAAATTGTAAATCAATAAAACTATCAGGGACCAAGCAGTAAGGCAAAGGAACACAGGAGGTAATTTAAAAAATCTGGGCTTTATTGACCCCTAAAAAATGAACAAAATCCAAAACAATGCAAAATCAGGCAGCACATAAAAGAGATCAACTGAATCCAACAATACTTAACCTTTAACTTAGCAAAAAACGCAAACTTAACCAAGGAAAACTGACCTAACACAATAACACATGAGGGCAACATATATAGTGGTTTGGCCAAACCAAAAAACAAAGATAGGGAAAAACAAAACAACTGATACTTAATTAAAGCAAACATTTAAACTAACTAAACCCAAATCCCTCCATAGTTTAGTGGTACATGGTAAGGCTTAATGAGCCGGTGACCAGATTTAAGCCTTCTCAGCCCATTGCCATTAGCCTGACGTAGTCCTACTCAATTCTAACCTTGTGGGTGGGACTAAGTTCGGAATGGCACCCAGGCTACATTGCCATGTCTTCGCTTGTCAGGAAAGAGGTTCATCTCCCCCCATGGCAACTCAAACAAAGGAAAGAAATGTTAGCAAAAGAAAATACCTTCCATTACTGGTATGTGTGCACACCATAACAGCAGTGCAAGATAAACCAAATAACAAAATGGAAGAAATAAATAAAAATATTACCACTGTGGGGCTCCAGCACCCACAAGAACTTTAGCAAACATCTGTGTCCCTGAGTCCTTCTTTACCAGTAAATGAAATAATAATAAAAGGTAAATTTAAAAAAGGGTAAATGAAAACCAATTCTACCTGAAAACGTACTATTAATTTGTTTTGTATTTTAAATATACGTGAGACAAATTGGGTAATTTATCTTGTTTCAATTCAGCTTTAGTTTGTAGGATTTAAGTGCCCCCTTATTTGATGTATTTAATGTATTGATTTACATTTTTTACTTTTCATATCATTTTTAAACTGACGGGTAAGGCACTTTAGGCAACCATGTTTATATAATGTGCTGTAGAGATTAAGAATTAATTTGTTGTTATCCTTTGGGCTGCTGCTGACCACCTGCCTATCCTTTTTCCTATAACTGTTTCAAAGCCATCTT
>NW_015150597.1:536689-597792 GCF_000732505.1 Cyprinodon variegatus
CACATTTGTTATTTAAGTAGAAGTATAGATACTGCAGTTTAAAAACACTCTGGTAGAAGTTGAAGTATCAACTTGACCTCTTTACTCAAGTAAAAGTGAAAAAAGTATGTGCTACTAAAACTACTTAAAGTATTAAAGTATAAAGTAACCTTAAAAAAACAGCCAGATGCCACCATATGAATTGAAAGCTCAATTTTTCGACTATTTGAAAAATTCTTTGAGATAGGGCCAAGGATAAGGGAGGTCTTGTTGGTCTCCATCTCCCGATACGCTCTCGCCTGTGTTCGACATTTCAGACATTTCAACATCTTTTTCTGAATCTAACATTGTAGCATGGTAGAGACAATTCGCATTTGCAATTTGAAGAACGTCTGCTTGCTTCTGATGATTCCTTTTGGCATCAGCACAACATTTTTATTTAGCTAACCAATGAGTGTTTGCGTTATATGACTCATCCAGTTACACTAGTTTTCAGTAGATGTGGATGGCGCCAATGATCTGCATTGGATGGCAAACATGACGTTAAATAAATATGTATAAACATTTAACCGAAGCCAAGAGTAACGAGTAACGTTTGTGAGAACAGATTTGTGTGAAAATGTAATGAGTGCAAGTCAGAAGTAGGCAGAAAATTAAGTAATGGAGCAAAGTACAGACACCTAAAACGTGTACTTAAGTACAGTAACAAAGTATTTGTTCTAACTTTGTTACTCGACACCTCTGGTTTGCACAAATGAAACAATTCAGTCTCACAAATCCACATAGAAATAAACTAAATGTGCAGGTGAGATAAGGCTTATAATGAACTTCACAACGTGTAAATTAAAATCACAAACTGGTAAACTGACATCATCCTTAAAAGTATAAAAAAGTGATAAAGAATATAAGGGGAAAACTATAATCTTTCATAAGACTTCAACAGTAAGGAATTAAATAACTTTCACTTTGACTATTTAAAAATGTCTATCTGAGATGATTCAGTCTGTAAAGGACCAAAACGTTGAGAGAATTAAGTGAAATAATCTTGCAGATGTAGAAAAGGACTAGACAATAAAATGTACTTAGAATATATGTCAAAACAGAAGATTCAAAAAGATAATAATTACAATTTGGGTATTAATAACAGTAAGCATACCCTAGGACATGGGTAGAGAAATAAAGGAATAAAAAGCAGTCTGCAGACAGAGGCTTTATAATACAGATGAGTAGAGCAGAACATAAAGAAAACAAAATGGAAGTTATACATAAATATTCCATCAATGAACCGCTTGGTAAAGAATAAAAAATGCTTGTATTACTATGGTTAATATCATGACATTGAGGATCGCATTTATAGCCTATATCTCTGTCATGTTGGGATTTTGTACATTAGAAAGCTCATCTTCCAGGTGGAAAAGTATATAGTATTAGCCCTACTACAACATTGCTTTTTTAAAAGCAGTGGTGAAAAAGCACTCAGAAACTGAATCTAAGTAAAAGAACAAAAAGTACTTGCTTTTGAAAATACCTGAAGTATTGAAAGTACTTCCAGAATGAACTCCAATGTTTCACAACGATTATGTAAGTGTATGTACTGCATGCACATTTTCTTTAATATATTAATAATGTTATTGAAATAAACGATGCTGTTGATAATGCATGTTTTGTTTTTACCTTTTTTTCAAAGTTCACACTTGGGAATAAAAATTTTGGAACTCAAGAATGATCTGCTAAGTGTAATATCATTAAGTGCAAGAAAGATGATTGATTGCACCTTTGAGAGTGTTTAATTCAACAAAACACATGCAATATTTTATTCAATCCGAAGTTAGCATATTGCTTCATCAAACTCACTTTGACAAGGCACTGAACTTTTAATTTTTAACTCCAGTTTAATCCTAAACTCCACAGTTTAACAATACTTTTAAGACAGCTTTGTAATTCAGGGCTGTCAGACTTTTGATGAGGTCCAGTGTCCTGCAACTTTTATATTTGTCTCAATTTCATCATACCAGAATCAAATAATTTGATCATTAACAAAACTCTGAGAACTTGTTGCATCAGTCAGAAATGTAAAAGTTGCAGGAAACCAGACCTCAAGGAAGAAGTTCCCCTTCTCTGGATCCAGGTTCCTTCCTTTTGGTGAAAGTTGTAGTGAGAACTACGTATTGTTGGAGATGAGTGCTGTGCTTTCTCTGAAAAAGAATTAATGAATTTTAATCAGAATTGATACAAACTGGACAAGACTCACACATAATCAAATTAAACATTCACATATATATTTTGAGAACTTTTTTTAACAAGAATTGTTAAGTGCAATTCACTGGCAGAGGATTTTGCTTATTTAAATTCTTCCAAATTACCTATTCTAGCATTGTCTTTCTTTGCTAAGAATATTGGTCTCAAAGCATGATCAACATGACTTTTTAGTAGCTAGATGAATATACGTCTGCTTAATCTGACAATTTTTTGCGCAGTATAGTTATCAAATTAGCTGAACAGGGCTATTGACTAGCAGTACATTGTCAATTCTTGGCGCTAATTTGCAAAAGGGACACATATTTTTTTTTAAAAGGACTTTGATAAATGATTATGATGTGTGGATTCAATTCATATTCAGGATTATATGATATTTAGCCTATGTCTTTTTTCTAATCCAGTTCAGTATAAATCACAACTTTGCGCATGTGTGATTTATTTGCAATAATTGAAACGGAAAGAGTTAATTTCTTCATACATTCAGGCAGGTATTGCTGGAGGCATCTGAGCAGCTGCCTCCGCTGAAAATAGATTGGCGCTTCTCCAGTAACAGCATCGTCACACCTTGACAATTTAGCCTGCCTATGATGATGTATGAACAATTTGGCAAAAAATGCTTGCATTCATTTTACAAGATATGGGTACATTTTGTATAAGTTATGAGCATGCTGAAGCACGTTAAGCCCGATGGTACACGTCGACATATGGCAAGTACGTCAGGAAATTTTGAGCATGCTCAAAACTACTTACTCCACTAGGCCTGTGAGCCATTTTTCAGTCTCAACTATCAAACTAAACATGAGTTTTGGGGTTTAAAACATGCCATACCCCATTACGCTGAAACTTTCTTGGACCCTCTGTTTTCAGTATCAATGTTTAATTAAATAAAAAATATGCTTAGAATCTGGTAGGGTGGCCTACTTATGCATTTCCTGGAAACCGTACATTGGTTAAATTTTTCCTGGTATCTGAGGGATAGTTTTTTCTGAGAACATGGTAGAACTAGAAAGACTGCAAAATTGAGAAGCAAGAGTTGGCAGGTGATCTGAAGGACTTTTTTAAGTGTTTAGTTTCTCTAGTAGTAAATGCATTGATTTTGACTGTTCTAAGGACCAGATATTGTTCAGATCATAATGAAAATCCAGCCTGAGGCCCAGAAAATGGGTTCCTAATGTTTTCTATTATAGCCAGAGCTTTACAGTTAATCTTACCTCAGATGAAAGTCTCTGGTTCTCGGTAAAAGTGCTGAAACCCTAAGTTACTTTGAATCAGGGTTGAAAACCTTTTTGTTTAGATTTGTCTTTGAGTGTTCTACTTAAACGTCCAGCTAAAGTATCATTAGTTTAGCTTTGTACTCTATCATTTCTTTAACTGCTTTTGTGTTTTTAAGTGTATCATTCTTTTAATATACATTATCAAGGAATTATTATCTTATCTTTGGTAAATTTTTTATGTCTAACACTAACATTTATTACAAATTTGTGTTACTTACACTTTGCATCAAAGAATTTGTTGTCTTTATTCTTACAACCACTTTACACCTTTATCATGGAGACCTAAGACTTAATATTACAAACAATAAAATAGTACAAAAAATATGGTAAAAAATTCAACACAAACATAAAAAAAAAAATCAATTACAGAAAATATTGATATTCAAATTTGGCATAAGTCCATAATCATTTAATTAAACCCTTTTTTTTATTTTAATAATCACAACATATTGTAACTAAAATTATGCCCTAATGAATAGTATTTGTTATTTTTTTTCTCCTCTTAAAATAATTAATATATGTTTTGGTGTGTTTATTTGTNCAAGGAAGAAGTTCCCCTTCTCTGGATCAAGGTTCCTTCCATTTGGTGGAAGTTGTAGTAAGAATTGCTAAGTGCAATTCACTGGCAGAGGATTTTGCTTATTTAAATTCTTCCAAATTACCTATTCTAGCATTGTCTTTCTTTGCTAAGAATATTGGTCTCAAAGCACGATCAACATATATCTGCTTAGTCTGCTGCTGAGTATAGTTATCAAATTAGCTGAACAGGGCTATTGACTAGCAGTACATTGTCAATTCTTGGCGCTAATTTGCAAAAGGGACACATATTTTTTTTTAAAAGGACTTTGATAAATGATTATGATGTGTGGATTCAATTCATATTCAGGATTATATGATATTTAGCCTATGTCTTTTTTCTAATCCAGTTCAGTATAAATCACAACTTTGCGCATGTGTGATTTATTTGCAATAATTGAAACGGAAAGAGTTAATTTCTTCATACATTCAGGCAGGTATTGCTGGAGGCATCTGAGCAGCTGCCAAGCTGAAAAAAGATTGGCGCTTCTCCAGTAACAGCACCGTCACACCTTGACAATTTAGCCTGCCTATGATGATGTATGAACAATTTGGCAAAAAATGCTTGCATTCATTTTACAAGATATGGGTACATTTTGTATAAGTTATGAGCATGCTGAAGCACGTTAAGCCCGATGGTACACGTCGACATATGGCAAGTACGTCAGGAAATTTTGAGCATGCTCAAAACTACTTACTCCACTAGGCCTGTGAGCCATTTTTCAGTCTCAACTATCAAACTAAACATGAGTTTTGGGGTTTAAAACATGACATACCGCATTACGCTGAAACTTTCTTGGACCCTCTGTTTTCAGTATCAATGTCTCATTAAATAAAAAATATGCTTAGAATCTGGTAGGGTGGCCTACTTATGCATTTCCTGGAAACCGTACATTGGTTAAATTTTTCCTGGTATCTGAGGGATAGTTTTTTCTGAGAACATGGTAGAACTAGAAAGACTGCAAAATTGAGAAGCAAGAGTTGGCAGGTGATCTGAAGGACTTTTTTAAGTGTTTAGTTTCTCTAGTAGTAAATGCATTGATTTTGACTGTTCTAAGGACCAGATATTGTTCAGATCATAATGAAAATCCAGCCTGAGGCCCAGAAAATGGGTTCCTAATGTTTTCTATTATAGCCAGAGCTTTACAGTTAATCTTACCTCAGATGAAAGTCTCTGGCTCTCAGTAAAAGTGCTGAAACCCTAAGTTACTTTGAATCAGGGTTGAAAACCTTTTTGTTTAGATTTGTCTTTGAGTGTTCTACTTAAACGTCCAGCTAAAGTATCATTAGTTTAGCTTTGTACTCTATCATTTCTTTAACTGCTTTTGTGTTTTTAAGTGTATCATTCTTTTAATATACATTATCAAGGAATTATTATCTTATCTTTGGTAAATTTTTTATGTCTAACACTAACATTTATTACAAATTTGTGTTACTTACACTTTGCATCAAAGAATTTGTTGTCTTTATTCTTACAACCACTTTACACCTTTATCATGGAGACCTAAGACTTAATATTACAAACAATAAAATAGTACAAAAAATATGGTAAAAAATTCAACACAAACATAAAAAAAAAAATCAATTACAGAAAATATTGATATTCAAATTTGGCATAAGTCCCTAATCATTTAATTAAACCCTTTTTTTTATTTTAATAATCACAACATATTGTAACTAAAATTATGCCCTAATGAATAGTATTTGTTATTTTTTTTCTCTTCTTAAAATAGCTAATATATGTTTTGGTGTGTTTATTTGTTTTTGGGGTTGTCTATATAACCACAAAAGCTTGGAGACTCAAAGTGTAGTTAGATCACTATATAAACAATGTGGGAAATATATCATATCACATTACAATTGCTTTAGTTTTAGTGTTTTATTAAGCTAATTAAAGCTACTCTCAGATATTAGTCAGCTTTACAAAGCTTTATTGATAATCTATATCGAAACAAAAGGTTTCTCAGGAAATATAACAACAATCTTATTTTAGGACCGAGAAACGCAAACATGTATTAAATTAATTCAAAAGTTAAATTAGAACACACAGAGTCTTGCAAACAGTGATCCATGTGGGGAGTGAAAGACTATTCAAGGGTTAGAGGAGCCTTCTGCAAAACACACTCAGGAAAATGGTAAAAGTGAGATGTGACCAACATGCTCCTATATTTAAACTTAGACTACTCGTGTTAGTTAAACGGTTCAAGGAAGGGCTTTTTGAAACGTTTTTTAAAAGAAGACAATTTAACTTTAAGGTGAAATGTATGTATAATCTCTGGATATCATAAGTAAATGCCAACGGCCTTGTAAGAAAGTGTGTGTATGGGTTAAATTTGACACCAAAGAATTGCCGTGGGTCAGATAGTTCGATTTTGCTGACTGACTTAACAGGTCCCTTCCACAATACTGCACAAGGGGTTTTTATGTATTACTTCAGAAGATATCCTCTGCCACAATGACCATGTAGTCTACAAAAACACCAACTTCTTTGGTGACTTTGACTCTACTACAGCTCAGGATTATTGAAGGTGTTAAGGTTGAACCAAAGGTCACATAGGTGATTAGTTCAAACTGCATACATTATTATAATCAGAAACTTAGGAAAAAACGTTTCTATACACCTGTATGTTTTCGAAATTGCAGTAGACTCTCCAGGTAATTTCCAAAGTTACTTTGCACATACTGTGGTTTTGATTGGAATTTTTATCTATTAAGTTATACTGACTCCTCCCCAAAATACCTTAAGGGCAAAAGATGTTTCACAACAGCTCCCTTAAATTCTTTGCACCCTCCATATTCTCACTTAATAGAACTGTCTTCATCAACGGGCTCAACAGGACCTTCCTTTCATAGCTTACCTTTTTTCATTTGGAAAACACTACACTTCAGGTTTTAAAAGAAACATTTTTTTTCTATTTGAGCTAAAACTAAAAATTTGATCATCCAACAGAAATGGGGAAACTTCTTTTTTCTGTTGTTGCAGTTGTTGCATCCTTGGCTTTTGGTGAGTAGACATACATACAGTATGCTCAAGAACAATAATACAAAAAAGGGGAAAAAGAAGAAATGCCTTCCTGATTTTCTCATCATGTTGACCTTAAGTTTGATATGGTTTACAGATGGATTAGAGATTCAAGTTATTGAATAATGAGTTGATCTAGAGTTACTTTTTATTATTGATGATGTAATTGCTGATCATGTTATCATTAATAAGAAACCATTTGAAGTGCATGCTAACTTTAGTATAGCATTCCGTTTTTAGTGTTATCCAACTATCAAAGGTGAAAGCTACTGTGCATTAACTAACTAAAGCCCTCACAATTACTTGGGTTTTTTTAATCATGTAACACATTTTTTAGTGTAAAGACCTCTACTTTTCTTTTGTCATCACATTCTACCTTGTGAGCAAAGTGTTTTCCCCTTGGTTGAGAAGTCGACACTGCCTCACCATAAAGTGAGGCTGAATGGGCTCCATATAGGCGATATCCTAAGGGGTGTTTTTATTTTATTATTATTCAAGTGTTTATGTTTGCAAACAGAACCACATACATGTGTTGCATTCAGAGGGTCGCTAGTTTAAACCCCAGTTCCATCCCTTTTAATTGTTGGGCCAGGTAACACCTGTGTACAGCAGCCTTGCCTATGTTAGTGAGCCCCAAAGCAGCTGTAGCAATAATGTAGCTTGCCAATATATGTGTGTGATGTGTGTGTGAATGGGTGAATGACTGAATGTAGCGTAAAATGCTTTGGAGTGCACTGAAGTACAATAGTTGTAGAGGACATAATATCAAACAACCTAAAACATAATTATCAAATACAAGATAGATTGATATTGCTTTATTATGAAAATGAAAGTCTGACCACAGATTAAACATTTTCTTTGGTTGCACTCAGGGTGTGTTAATGGCACCGAGTGATACTATCTTCTAAATTGCAATGGTTTATATTATTTTTCCAAATATTAGACTACTGTAAAGGGACTAATTTCAAGCCATGGTCATTTCTGTCAGAATGGATAAAGCATTTCACATAAGAAATTAAAGTAAAGCCATTAATGTCTATAAGACAATGTCTGCAAAACATTCAGTTATTTATTGTAGGTTGTTTTATTTGCTTTAATACTAGTCACAGTCATAGTCAGTTCCTTCTGGTAAGTCTTCAATTTTTTTTTGTCTCTTTAGTGGAGTCCCTGACCTGCAACACTTGCAATTTTGATATTTTTGACATCTGCCTTAGCCTGGGAACTGAGACATGTGCAGCCAATGTAACCTACTGTCAAAGGACATCCATTGGTAAGTAATTATCTAAGAACCACACAAAATGTAGGCTAGCTAGTTAGTTGGCAAGGCTGGTTAACCTCTTTGTGGTTGTGGAAATCTTAAAAGTGTTTCAAGTTGGAAGGTTTAAAGTTTAAAGTCAGGTGAAAATAACAAAAAAAGAACAAAACAGTGAAGTTCAAGCGTAGAACACATTTTTCTTCAGCAAACTATACAATGTCTAATGTAACTAAACTATTTCTTTACAGATTTTACTCTCAGCTCCAACTTCATCACCAAGTATAACTGTCTAGCTAGCAACTCAGCGTGTGATCGGAATTTTGTTGGATATTTTCTGGGATTTCAATATAGAATCAAATCAGCCTGCTGTACTGAAGACCTTTGTAACACCTTTATTATCCTCAACAGTGCCCCAACAACCAAGATGACCTTCACTACTGCAATCGTTGGAGCCATCTTGGCTTCTCTGTGGGGGGGACACATTTAATAAAATTACAAACAAACTTTTCCTATCTTGAAATTAATTTGCACAATAAATAGTATAGTTTAGAGATGTGTCTAAATTGCCAAAAGACTTTTGAGGATAAAGCTGAAGGAATGAATTATCAATCTAACGTGATTCTTTTCATGTTGATTTCTGAAATATAGGGGCTGATCAATGAGATGTTCAAGAGAAACATTGAGTTCATGCATAATTCATGGTGATGATTCCTTTTCTTGTTTTTAAAAATACAATTGTTTTTCTTTTAATCTTTTTCTTTCTTATTGCACAAACAAAAATGAATAAAATAGCTGTCATGAATCCTGCCTGTTTCTTTGTTTTTTGGGGAGGCTGGCTGGCTGGCTGGTTGCCTCTATCATCTCTGTTCTACTACTTATAGTAATTTAGTAATTATAGTAATGTGATGCACTGTCCACTTTCCCAGTCAGCCTCATTCCTCCCAGCTGTTATTTAGCATATTAATACCTGCCTGTTCCAGTTATTCTCTGCTAGCAGGTCATCTCCTCCTTGCCTGCAAAAGGATCATTCCAAGTGTCAGTGTGTTTGATTATTCCTGTGTTTCAGCGTTCCTGTGCTCGCCCTACCCTCACTAGTTCTTCACTCCAGTGTCTGTGTAGACGATCTGCCTCTCTGAGTTTCTGTGTTCATGTGATCCACCTGCCCTCACTGGATTCTTATCAACTTCGGACTGCTTTAGACTCTTGGCCATCATCCACTCAGGTAAAAGCCTGCGTCTGGCCTGTCAGCCATAATATGCCAGCTCACATCTCGTCACCAGTTGATTCTGCCCCAATCTGCTCCCTCAAACCTGCCATTATTCTTTCTTCCTGCACTCCTCATTTCAAAATATCTTAATAAAGTTTTTGATCTTACTCAGTGTCTGGCTGAATATTGTGTTTTCAAGTTTTTCATTACAATATCAACAAGAATCTCTGTCATTTCCTGTAGTACTTCTTGTTCTAAGCCCCCCCAGCTCAGTTATTACGCTATTGTGAAATGGAGAAATTCTATTTTCTAATTCTTCATTGTTGTTGTCAGTGATCATAACATTATCAGTTTCACTGAGTAATCCTTTAGGCAATGATTAATTAGGAGTCACTAGGCAATAATACAGGCCAATAATTGTGAACCCCCCAAATGGTGTCCAGTGAAGCTGTTTGAGGAGCATTGGCTTTTAGTGTTAAGCTTTGAATTGGCATTGAGAGATAGCATTATGCTAAAGTAGGGGTCAACCAAAAATATCTATATATGAAGGAGAGACTGATTGGGAGCTAAGGTTACTGATTACCCCTGTCCCAGAGAATGACTTATAGGGTCATTACAAATACTATAATACATACAATATGAGCATGGTATGATCTAAAAAAACCTTGGTGCCATAATAAGCAGGTTTCATTGAGTTCCATTGTCAAGCCTTTTGCAGTTTCTGGTGCTTGTCAGGACAGATGTTAAAAAATGCTGTGAGCTACAAAGTGTGTCGCTTGTCAAACATTTATCAGCGCAGGCCACTAATAATAGTATAGATGAGAATTCAATATTTTTTGTGGATGCTGGAAAGCAATCTCTGAGTTAGGTATTTTGTTGGGCTGGTTTCATATTTTGTACGGCACATGTGTCTTTAAATTCCTTCTAACTTGTAGTGCAGTTCTGATCTTATGTGTTCTTTATTTTACAAAGTGAACAGTAGATTTGCCAAGCATGTTTACTGATGAAAGAAAGTAACTGCTTCAACTGGTTTTTACTCCAGAAGAACTAAAAAATAGCCATCCAAAAAATTACTCAAGTAAGATTAAGACTATAAGGCTTGCTGTTATAAGTCTACTACAAAGTCAACAGGTGACTATGGACCCACTAGAGGGGTGGCTAGATGAATAGAACAGACCAAAAACTTATTCATGCATTTATCTTTGTAATATTTGATTACTGCAATAGTATCTTCATAGGTCTGACTAGAAAGTCCATCTGAAAGCTGGAGCTGATCCAAAATGGTGCTGCCCCAGTTCTCACTAGAATTTTAACAGCGAAGCGCTGCAGCCCAGTTCTGAAATCCCTATACTGGCTGACCATAGCTCAGAGAATAGGCTTTAAAACTATTCTGTTCATATATGAAACACTGAATGGATTAGTCTGGTAGAGAAATCTCGCCCTCTGCTGGAGAATCAAAGCCTGCCCTTGTATCTATTTACCCAGGTTATCTTTGTCTGACACAAAATGTTTTTTGTTGGGTTTGATAAAAAGCTATGATAAGTAGACTTCCCCTTCCTGCAATGTTACAGAGAGTGAAGCCTTCTGAGAGCTGGGTACATGGTGACCAGGGATTACTGCAACATTGAAACTGCAGTGGAGCCACATCTGTCCAGCTCCCTCCAGCTGCTGTCCTGGCTTCTGCCATCACAGTTGCTTGGAATTAGTTAAACTTTCTGAACAACACAAAATTAGCTCTTTTCTTTATATTCCTTGGATACACAGATAACTTAAATACATTTTCATAATGTAATTGTTTAGTATGTCTATCATGTAAAATAAACAAATTTTGAGATTTCCAATTCCTTGTCCATAAAATAAAAGTCAACTGAGAGGAAACCTTCCTTTCATGGAACGTTTGAATCTGGGATGGGGGTTTAACAATAAATTATCATTCATAAGGTGAATTCTTTGAATTTTTGAACTTCATAACTGTGTATGTTAGAAAGCATACACATTCTGGTTTCCCACCATAGTCCAAAAAAACATGACTATCAGGTTAACTGGTATTTCCAAATTTTCTATAGACTGCTGGAGAAAGGCACCAATCTCACAACGACCCTGATGCCAAATCTTTGATTACAATTTACAATAACCACCAAAGTCACCATTTATAAATGTTAAAAAGACCATTAATTAATGATTAAGTAATCATTAATTAATTTATCACCATGTATAAGTGTTAATAGATCATTCATTAAGGTAATAAGCCCATTGGTATGAGATTAAGGCTAAGTCCAACATGACTGGGCAAGTAAAGATAAGAAATAAGGCTACGTTCAGGTCTCAAGTCTACTGATTTTAAGGGTTATGGCTAGGGTTATGGTAATATCAGACTTTTCAATAAAACCTTTGGTCAGTAAAACATTTAGTTGGTAGTTATTTATCAAACTAAACAGACAAACATATACAGAAATAGCCAGATAACCTGTTTTAAACCCATAAAATTGTACATTGTGTAATTACCTTACAGAATATTGTTGGGATCCGGAGGCTTGCCCACCAGAGGGCACCGAGGATCCCTTCCTGAGGGCTTGTGCTCACCTGCAACACCTGTCTTCCATCTGCTCATCAAGAGGACTCCTATTTAAGGAGGAGGAGACTGACACTCCAGCGCCAGAGTGTTTGCCAGTAATGATTTATCCTGCCTGACTATCTGAAAACCTGGAGAGAAGTCTATCTCTAGAATCCGCCTGTCTGCTCTTAGTGAAACCCTGGAGGATTGATTCTGCCTGGAATGTGCCTGTCCGCTCTCAGAGAAAACAAAGAGAGAGAACTCTGTCAGGAAATCCGCCAGCCTGCACTCAGCCTCAGTCTCTGCTTCAGCCCTCAGCCTGCCGAAAAGCCTCTGGACTCTCAAGGTTCCCCCTCTGCAGATCTGAATCCCTTCTCTCAGCCAGAAACCTGCCTGCCTGCATTCTGTCTCCGTCTCAGCCTAGCCCTCAGTCCTCAGCCCACTGCCTGCCGATAAGCCTCTGGACTCACAGGGTTTCCACACCTGCTGATCAGTTCCACCTCTAGCAGTGGAGATCCAGCCGTGACCAGTCTGACCACTCCAGTTCCTGTTCACATTTTATTTACACTTTTGTCATTAAACCCTCTGAACTTTCTCCAAACCTCCGTGTGTTTCTGCATATGGGTTAGACATCTTAATCCAATCATGACAAATATACCTTAAACTGTGAGGAATATGGTAGATTACCAGCAAAAAAACCTAAGCTATGGTGTCCCACTAGGGCAAACATGTCAAATTTGCTTTGTTTCCAGAGAACCAAAACATAACAACAATTCCCTATTGTGGAATATTATTTTACTTAGAGTAGTATTTGCATTGAGTGCTTTTGAATCTTTTTTGAGAATTGCATTTACAATCATTTCATTTGTGAGACCTAAACATATTATAATCTGTTTGTATGGATTTCCTGTCTGGATTTCTAACATAACAACGTCAATGCTGAAATCTGTCAGCACATAACTATCAAGCAGCGGCCATCAAGCAGCATCTTTACACATACAGGGGGGCTCCAAATAACATTACGCTTGGGGCCCCAATCAGGTCAGGGGCGGCACTGCCTATTAGTGATTATCCATCTTTTATCTGTTTTGTCAGTTTTTTATGGTAATGCACTAAAGCACTTTGGCTGTGTGTTTTACTGTATTACAGTGCTTTACACATACGTAATGACCTAAATAAAATCAATTCAAGTCTTCTAAATTCTTTGTAATAGCACAATGTTTATTCATGGAACAAAGGTTTCATCAAAGCTGCCATATGTTTTCCAAGTGAAAGAGAGGCTTTTGAATCATTCGTTTAGCTTTTATTCATCTCCAAGCTGCTGGAACAAAGTCCTTTTATTGGAGGGACTAATAAGGAGGAGCAATGGCTCCTAACTCTCTTTAAATGGTTTCAAATAAACGGTGTTTGGTTTAATGAAACTAATGTTCACTGAGGTTCAAAGAAAAAAATTGACAAAGCCTTTTATCTAGGTTTCGGCAGCTTTTGTTGCTTGTCAAACAAATCCTTTGTTCATAGATTTAATGCCTACAGACATAACTATTGGTCTGCATGTCCCTATGACACTCCTTTATATAAATACACTTATGTGGTGCCCTTAAATTTCACTTTTACCATTTAAAACTTCATATTGCAGCACAGAAAATTTTATTGAAAACCTTTTTTTTTACTTTGTGGAGAATTTATTTTTGTCAAGTCACAATGAAAAATCTGTTGATCTTTGCTGTGTTTATGGCCGTGGTTGTTACAGGTAAGATGCCTTTTTTTTTTTACAGGTATCATTATCAAGGACATATATTCACTAATGTTTTTAGACTTTTATACAAACAAGTAGAGTTACAGATATGTATAACTTGCACTTTACAAAAAAACAGTAGTTAGCACATTAAACATAAAAGGGAACCAGGAAAGGCAAAATCAAGAACAAAGAGAAGTAAGAAACGAGCACAAAGAAATTATATGGCAACATGTGCATCACATTATTTTAGAAATAATCAAAAAATTGTTATTTTCAAATGGAGAACTTACTTTTGTTTTAGATTACGGTACCCCAATAATGGAGTAAAATCTTTTGTTTTATATCCTGAAAGATATTGTTTATCAAAAGTAGGTAAATGTTTTAAGACATTTTATTTGTAGTCTTTCTTAAAATACTAATTAAGGTTTTTTTTAATACATGTTTTTAAAGTTATTCCTAACTTCCTAAACATTATTAATCCAACATTAAAACAACAAAAAATATAAAGAACAAAAGAGTTCTTTAGTTTCTGTGGTGCCTGAATTGTTCCTCTTTAAAGTAGAGATACTTAACATACTTAAGAGAGATACGTAACAAAAGGAAACAATGGGGATTTATGAACAGAGCAGGTGGTGGTGGCCTATTGAAAACAATTTATTCTCGGTCACCTGCTAATTTCCTCATCAAAACAGACTATTTGCTTTTTTTTAACACAATAATTTCAACACCTTTTTTTTTACATGCTCTTCTTTCCAAGATACCTGAAGTTTTTCTTGGGTATAAATTGTGTCATGCTTGTAAAAATGTCTATATCAAAAATATCACAGGTTATATCATTTTTACATTAATTTAATAAACATTTATTTCAATCAACACAAGTGTTTTTTCAAATTTGATTACTTGTGGTACCTGTTTCTGAGAGCGTTTGATGTTTCAGTAGGTATGAGAACTACTTTTCTTTTCTCTATGGTTTACAGGCGAGTCTCTGATCTGTACATCTTGCAACATTGGCTTTAGAGGGAAATGCATTTTTGCCTCCACTGAAACCTGCAACAACACTCTGTTCAAATGCTACAGTGGAAACCTGGGTAAGTTTCAGCAGCAACCATATGGTTATTGAAAGAGAAATTTTAAGTGTTTTATAAACAGTTTCAGAAAAACTAAAAATTCTTTTTTTAACCCTTTAAAGCCCGATCCAAGAATAAACCAAAACAGAAAATTACTTTTTTTTGGTTTGAATTCCTTATTTGCCCTTTTAACAAAATATGTAAAAAGAAAAAACAGAAATAAATTTTTTATATTAATAATGTATTACTATGCGATAAGTCAAGATTATTTTTTGTGTAGTCTTCTACTGGCTGTTATCAGGTATATCTGATTGTGTACAATAGGATTTTGAGCAAAGTTTTTATCATTAAATTATGCAAAAGGTGACAGAGGCAAAACATTTCAGAAACCGTATGTATCAAATACAATACATTTGGCATTATAGGGTTAAAAAGTTTTAAAATGATGGAAAAGTTACCTCCGTAAGGAGAGACATTCTTTTTCTTCTTTTTACATAATTCTTCATCCACTGTGTCCCAGTTTGACAGAAAGGGGTCTGTCAAAAATGATCAGATAAATGCTTTGAAGGATGTAAAGTCTCTGTTGAAAAGTAGATTTTATAACTGGCTTTCATGTAATTAGAAAATCATGGTGTTCACGATTTACAAGTTTGTCATTGGGTGTTTAAAAGTAAATAGTCTTAATGACGCATGGGCGTATATTCAATCAGGAAGACTCACCCAAACATCCCACCTGCCATGTCATCGGTATCCATTTATGCCAACCTTCCTCTGCTCTCCAAGCCTTCTCAGCAGACAATAGCATCCAATACCCTATTTTTAAGCTGCTAATTTTGGTCCTGTCTGCCTTCAAACTAAGCTGAAACCCACCTCCACCCCTTTATCACAGTCTATCACCTTCTTCAGGGGGGTGATAGACTCTATTCTCATAAATCTGCCCATTCCATTATTATCAGCACTACTCAGCTTTATGTCTTCTGTCGGGGTCTGAGGGCAAGAAAAGTTATATTCATTTATGTTAATTAACTCTCTAATTGCGCCTTGTCTCCATGTGATTATCTCTTGGTTGAAAGGGGTTTACAAATCAGAAAAAAAAAATCTACATAATATTTTGTCAAATTAACACATTGATTCATTATGACATGTCTCTGGCTGTTTAGCAAAGCATCTCAAATGCTTTTAAGTTTATGTCTTAGTGTTTTTTTATCTCCACTAGCTTCCTCTCTACACTATTAAGTTCTGTTAATAGATAGTATTTGGTTATAAACCAGGACAGTGCACTGGGAATCGATGTCCCAGAGCCAGATAACAGCCCAGCAGTTTTGCTTTCACAAGCATTATGTTTGTGCCTTAAATTTCCAATTCATACTTATATATGAAACTTTACTGAACATGATTAAGGGATGTTAGATATTCTTAATTGTGTATTTTTATACAGCAGTGGTTTACTTTTTGGAACTCTTAGTTCTTGTCGCACCTCTTTATTGTTGTTGTCTTGTGAACCCTGACCTGAATAGATCACATTAAAACCTGCAGTGCTTCAGATGTTATTTTTGAATTTTTGTCTTTTTTTTTCTGATGGATGAGTCTCACCCTCTGCTGGAGAACCAACGCCAACTCCTGTATCTAGTATTTTTATTTGTCTGATAGAAAAAAGTAGAAAAAAAATCTTTAAGGTTGAAATACTCTTTCCCTTAATTAAAATATTATGTTATTTTGTTCTTAGTCTTTAACATCACCAAAATGGTGAGTCTCCACACTCGTGGCTGCCGGCCTTCACCTTCCTGCAATGCTACAGAGAGGGGAACCCTTCTGACAGCCGGGTACACGGTGACGAGGGATTGCTGCGACACCGACAACTGTAATGGAGCCACATCTGTCCAGCTCTCTCTTGCTGCAGTCCTGGCTTCTGCCATCACAGTTGTTTGGCATTAGTTAACATTTCAGAACAACATAAAAATAGCTCTTTTCTTTATATTCCTTGGATACACAGAAAACTTAATTTTCATAACTCATAATTGTTTAGTATGTTTATAATGTAAAAAAAACATTTTGAGATTTTGATTCAGCAAAGAAATAACTTTTATTTTGCAAATTATTTTTTGATAAAATAAAAGTTGACTGAGTTGAAGTTTTCCTTTCATTGAATATTTGTATCTGGTGAAGTGGTTAAACAATAAAGTATGTGTTGGGAATTTCTACCCCCTGATGTAATATACTGTAACCCAATAGACCTGTTTCTATCTAACAATGAATGTACGTATATTATAATGACAATATTAATTCTCAACATGAAACCCTTGGCCACTTATTCTTATAAAACCCATAGTATACTCCAGTTTTATTCATTTGTTCTTTGTAGTCGGGTTTTACCCGCAGTAAAAAATATGCATATTAAATCAAGGGGTTAATTTGGTTCAGATGGTTTGTTGTTTGTCTTATTTCTCTCTTTGTTGGTCCTGTTATTAACTTCTTAAGAATTCAGAATATACTTTTTCTCCTGTCATCAGACAAATTACAATAACTATCATTTATCATCACAACTTTTTAATTGGAGATGCTTCTATCTTGACCTTAGTAGTGCTTTGCAGCTATTCAGTTCTGTAAATGTTAAAGAGATAAAGCAAAAGAAAGATAACTAACTCCAACAACAGCAGTTTGACATATAAAATATACAAAAACTACTGCAAGTTATTGCTGCTAGATATGCTGTGAACATTAAAGGGATCAAATATAAAAACTTTATTTTGAAGAAAAAGTTGTAAAAGAGGTTATGAATGAATAAATATGGTGACAATAACATATTAATTTGTTTTGTTTAAAGACTGTATCTTCCTGGACTAACTTTATAACAAACTAATTAAATCAGAAGTTTTGATATATTAGTTTATGAGGAAGTATCTTTTTATGGTTATTTCAGAGTTCAGTGGAACAGGGGCAGTAATCCTGCACACTTGGAGCTGCATAGACGCTGACCTGTGTGGAGCGATCCTAGCCTCATTGATGCTCTTTACACCAGCAACATTACTTGCTACAACACCAACCTGTGCAACTGAGCCTCTTCTGCCAGCTGCCTATGACTGTGGCTCTTTGTGCTTCTATCCTCTCATCACCTTGGTGCTTCTTGAAGTTTCAGTCAGACATAATTTCCATCATTGCTCCAAGCTGTTCCTAAATGATGCTGCGTCTGTACAATAATAATCTATCCTTTAGATAAAGCTGCACATATGTTTATTACTGTAAAAATCAATTGAAACTGTTAAATAAACTTGTTTTTTTTTTCAAAGACACTAAAACTGTTAAATACACTATAATACAGTGTTAAATACACTATAATACAATAGTAAAGAGAATTGGTCCAAGCACTGATCCCTGTGGTACTCAACAGGTAACCCTTGAGCATGAGTAAGATTTATCATTAATGTGAACAAACTGAAATTAATCAGATAAATGCGATTTAAACCCTGCTAGTGCTGTTCCTTTAATTCCTACAAAATATTAAAATCTTCCTAAAAAATATCGTGATCAGCTGTGTAAAATGCATAATCTTGCAATGTTATTTTCATGCTTAAAAGTTTTCATGCTCATATTATGATAAAAAAAACTGTTTTCAGTCCAGCTTGTGTTTTAGAATAGAAACATTGGTAGAGGACCTACAAGTTAAAACAAATATTTTGTGTCACTAACAAAATCCACAAAAAAATACATTTTTTATAGATCACCATTTATTAGGTCACTGTTTCTGATTTTATTCTGTCAGTCTCTTGAAAGTACAGATAGGTTTTGTTGTAAAAAAAAAAATATATATAATTATGTAAAACTGAAATGTTGCTGTTTTTCTCAAAATGCTAGCTCTTTAAACCGCAAATATATACCTTCTTTTACACCTTAAAAAAAAGATATATTGAAAAGTGTTTTGGGGTTTTGTTTTAGTGGTGTTAATCCAACTAGCTTCTACACAACCAAAATATCCCCAAACCATAAAACTTCCACTCCTCCACTATACTTCTGTCAAGGTAGTGTGGAGGTTGCTTGAGGACCCAAATGCAGAGATGAGCAGCCAGAGATGAGTTTTGGTGATTTACTGAAGACGGCTACAGAAACACAAATCCAGGAACAAGATACAGAAAACCATAAATCAGGAGATGCTGTGGAAAAACACACAAGTACCGACAAGAAACCAGCAATGAGGAACTGCACAAGAGGTGTATATATACGGGCCAAAACAAAGCATTGGCTAATCAGCTGGTATGGAGCAGGTGTTAATAGAAGTAACTAGAAGGCTAGGGGAAATACGACTGGCACAAGGGGGCAACAAAAAGTATCTCAGAAAATGAAACACTGCTTAAACATTACACAAAATGAAAAAGATATTAATGACCAAAAAAAAAGAATGACACAAATAAATGCAAACTCAAAAAGAAGCCCAAAGGTAAAGAACCATAACAGCTTCACAGTAGGTATGATTTTTATTAAATTTTTTTTCTTTCTATTTGTTATCCTTTATTAGTTTTTGTCAAAAATCCCCCGTTTTGTTGTCGCAATCATCCATTTATTTACTTATCTGTCCGTAACAACATTTTCTGCAATAATCTGTATCTTGATCTCTGACATCTGGCAATCCTCAGTTTGATACTCGTGTTTTTTCGTGAAGAGCAAATGTTTACTTCTTAAATACCTCAAATTAATGCAAAACTTTTTTTTTTTCATTTATAAGCAATTGCAATTTCATAGCAACTGAAGTAACAGCCTTTCCTAGGTTCCATGGTAACATTTGAGGATTTTATAGACTTTTTTGTTTCTTACAGACTCATTTCTGCATAATCTTGTTTAGATGATTTTGTTTTAAAACTTGATAAGCATTTCATGATTCTGTAATGTTGTTTTTTTTCTGCCATCTTGACAAAGTGTTAAAATATAAAATAGCTTTCTAAACGTCTTTCACAACATTAATTAATTTAAGGCTGCACAGGTTTTTGTTGGGTATATAAAGTATTGTGTAAAACAATAAGTTTTCTTGAAACAGGGTATTTTGAGGTGGCGACATATTTCTTTTTTTGTCATGAAACTTCCTCATCACTCTTGTCAAAGGAGAAAAACCTGATTGGCCTCTTTTCTTATCGGTCACTCTTTGCTTGTGTCTCATTCTCAGTTGTGCCTTGCTTCACTTGAACCCACACAGCCTCGAATCTAAACGTAGAAGCTGTTTGTTATTACAGTGGTTAATATAAGCCTGGGAACAATGACTCTTATTTGGAAAGCAATAATTGGTCTCAGCGCCTTGATCGTTGCAGGTGAGTTCAAAGAAATATTTCAATAAATCCACAGAAATATCTCTCTGTGTTGAAGATTCATTACTGAGTTTTTTTTTTTTTTATTAATCAGTATTTTTTTTATAAATTTCTTTAGTGAAAGCTAAATTTCTCTCTGACCTTTTGATTATTGTACTTAATGGCTAATTGTCACAGCTGTAACCCATTCAGCAGAAATCTGTAAAACATATACAGTATGTTCCCTGTTCAAAAGACATTTTGACCATTTTCAGTGCCTTTTAGACAGAGATTATTTAAGAGAGACGGAAAAAAAAAAATCCTTAAAAGAGATACCCTATAACTTCGTCTTTTTTGTCTGTTTTTTTCCACTCAACAGCAAGCTGCTTGGACTGTCGCCAATGTCCAGTTGGTGTATTTGGAAGCTGCTTTTTTGGGGATGACCTCACATGTAGCAATGGAACAGAGAGCTGTTATACTGGAGAAGCACGTAAGATAAAACTTAAAATCAGTGTTACAATCTAACGATGACATGTTTACTCAAGTGGGAGGAGAAAAAAAAACAAGATACCAGCAGCTTAGAGCTGTTGTTGGAGCAGAAGTCCAGAAGTGGACCAAGTAAATCTGATAGCCCTTAAAGTCGTACGGAAGTTATATTTAAATGTCAAGTCATTCTGGCTTAAACATGTATATAAATGTACTCTTGTTCAGACCATATTGTCCCAAAAGTTAGAAAATTTCTATAAAAAAAAAAAAATTCCAGTCTTAAAATCTGTGGGGTTTTCTGTTATCTTATGAAGGCCAGTTAGTTATACGTCAGCCTGTACACCTAAATGCAGCCAATTATATATCAGTGGTCATCTGTCAATCAATAAAATTTTCAGTCATAGCATCTTGATTCATATGTCGCAGCTAATATACCCAACTATCCCGCCCCCTTGATAAACGACCAATGGCATTCACTTTATTCACTCGTGTAAAGTCAGGCACCACTTGGAAGAATTCAGAAATGTAACGGTTGGAACAGCTGCTTCCCTACAAGCTTACAGTTAATGAGTTGATAATGTTGGTTTATATTTTATATTATTTTAGTGCAAAACACATAAAGGGAAAGATCAAAGCAAAACAAGGATTTGCATGCCTGTAAATTAAGGTGTGAAAAAAAAAATTGCTGCTAATTATCAATTCCAACATTTATAACGGCAGCATATAGTCACGTTGCCGGCCTGGTTTATGAAAAGGTGAGATATGAGGTTAGGGATATCTTTAGAGAAACAATTCTTGCTGCTCATCTGAAGTAGAGACCATTTCCAAACAATCTAAAATCTTCTGTGAGATTTTCCTAGTGTATTGTATACTTTGAAACAGTGGACGTCTTGGCAATTTGCTACAGTATACTTTCACATTCCTCAGGCCACAGTTAGCACAATTGACAGAACAGTTTGAAGAAAGACTAAAGCATTTTCTTTGGAACAGATGTCATGTCAAAAGAAAATCTTTCCCCCAGCATTTATTTTTAGCTTTGTACAGCTAAACCTAAGAATTGTAAACTGATTACAGTCTTGAATAATGTTCTTTGTACATATTTTGGCAATTTAGAGATGTTTGGGTGTAAAAAAGAAGCTTCAACCAATGTTACTTAGCACCTCATACCAACTATCAGCTACTGGGATTGGGGCTACAGGACCTCGCACCTTGCAGTTATTCAACACGTATACCAGGGTCATTTGCAAGGTCATCTGTTCGGCAGCTCTAGCTTAACTGAGTCATTAAATAAAAATAAATAGTTTCAATATTTAAGTCAAAGTTTAGAATGTTATCCCACTATAATATTTTCTTACTGTAGGCTCTGCTTGGCAGTAATTAATTCCTGATAATGCCAAAGAAATGATGCAACAAAGATAACCAAAACTCCTACAACAACAAGCTGACTAATTACATTTTTACTGATGGTATGAAGTATAAAAATGACTACTGAAAGTTAAAGCTGATAAATATGTAGCGAACAATAAAGGGAAATGGTCGTAAATCAAATCAAGTTTTTTTTTTTTTCCTGGTCTAGTTTAATTAACTTATCACAGGACAACAACTAGGTAATACAGAAAAGTCTTTCATAAGAGGCCTGGACATCTTTAACCTGATTTTCTGTTTGTGGTTATTTCAGAGTTCAATGCTACGGGGGCGGTGACCCTGCACACTAGGGGCTGCATAGACTCGGACCTGTGTGGAGTGACCCTAACTGGATTCCTGTTTGGTGCTGCTTACACCAGCACCTTTACTTGTTGCACAACAGACCTGTGCAACAGCGCCTCTTCTGTCCAGCTGTCTCTGACTGTGGCCCTTTGTGCTGCCATCCTGTCATCACTGTGGGGCTTCTGGGAAATTTAGTCAGACATGATGTCCATCATTGCTCCAAGATGATTCTAACTAATGCTGAGCCTGTGCTATGATCATTTATCCATTAGATAAAGGTATAAATATACAAATACGTTTATTGCTGTAAAAATCAATAAAAGCTTTGACATGAACCGTTTTGGATTTTCTCTCAAAAACAGAGAAGCATGCATTTAAACAGCCTAGCAGAATATTTGCCAACTGCATATTTGAATAAGATCTGATATTGTTACATTGCACATGTTTAACATAAATGTTATGGCATAAATGCTTAAAAATAGGGTCAAGCCAGTTATTCGTTTTTGCAGAAATTCTAGTAACAAAACAGATATAGAGAGATTTTTGGAGTCTGTTGAATTTATGAGATTTCCATATTTAAAAGGAAAAAAAAAAGTTATCAGCAAACTGGACCTAAGTTTAAACAAAAACAATTAAAAATATAAATAAGGTCATAATACAAAATTAAATAATAATCTAAAATGTACAAGAATATTATACAAGTTAGAGATTAACTATTTCGCTCATCTACAAATAATCAAATAATGATAAAATGGACTTTAGATTTTAAAAAGTCAAACTTTAACAATATTTTAAAATTCAACGAGAAAAGCCTTATTAAACAAACTTTTTTACCTTTATCATACATTGCAGGCAAATATTTCTTTAGTATGTATTAGATTATTTAATATTTTCTTATTATCACTATTGAGAGTATGATGAAATAATAGCATATTATTATTATGTTTTTATTATTATTATATTATACATATCTTAGTCACTACAAACTCCACCTAATATAATTTAAGTTATTTGATTATGTATTTTTTTCTAAATCTAAACAACATTTTTGATAATCAGACATGGGAAGGGTGAGACAGTTGGTAGAATAAAGTATTAAAGTATTCTATGGTTAAAGGTGATATGACTTTGTTAGGTTAATTAATCAGTTGGTTTGATCAGTCACAGTTCAATAATGTAAATATTTGATCCTGAATGCTACCATGTGAAAAATATAAAATATATATATAGAGATATTTGATTCAAACTCTTGCAGAGTTTCGAATAACCTTTTTGTGCATTTTAACACTCTTAAGAGATCTTTGACAAGCTTAAAGTTCTCCTTTACTATCAGAAAGATAACAACCAAATGCATCAATAATTTAGCGTAAGAGGCCTAAAAGGTGCAGAAAACCAGAGAATTTAGTTAAACTATTTAATTTTAAAGCATGAAAATATAAGCCAGTAATTTGCCCAGAATATATGTTAGTATCATCAATAGTCATTTGAAGTTTTAACTTTTCTAAGACAATAAAGCTTTCTGTCCCAACTTGGTGAATTTATTTCTGATCACCCAAGCTTTCAGTATGTTCTCCTCTTGATATTAATCAACAGTCTATTGTTTTCACCTTATCTTCTGATAAAACAGGTTGAACTGCTCTGGCTACAAGTTATTTTGAAACCAATGATGCCCTCTGGTGGATCAGATGCACACTATGTTGTGTTGGTCTCTTCAATACTAAAGACAATCACAGTGTATTCTTCAAATGTGTGAAAAAAAATATTTTATTTGGTATTCTTAAAAGAGGCTTTGGTTTAAATGATAGTAGAATACACAAAAATGTATTAAATACCCCCCCTACACACACACACCCACACACACACACTTAATACACACTTAAAATAAGACAATGAAATTGAGTTTTTCTTATATTAAATGTACGGTAAATTATCTTGTTCCATCAGCAAAGTGTCTCACTTATCTCCTTAATTCAAGAAAAAAAATCACTTATTTTAAGAAACAAAATGACTTACTTATATTTCAATATTTTGCAGTGTCTCTGGCCAATGACATCATCGTTACAGAGGCCAGACACACCTTGATTAATCAGTCCAGTACTGAAAGACAGGAAACAAATGAGCTGGCTGAAGTTCAGGAAATAGTGGAGTTGAACATATAACCCGAGAATCTGTTGTCATCATGAAGCCATAATGAAGCAATATTGAGATGCATATTCTTTCTTATCCCCTGCTCAGGATGAAAACATAACTAGCAAAAAGAAATCAAAAGCAGTTATAGATAAGGATAAGCATGTGCAGAAGACCCCATTGGAAATAAAAAGAAAAGCTTAAAATATAAAATTCTTAGACTAGTTGTGCTCTTTGGTGACATATAGAATATATCCAACAAAGAATATATCCAAGAGTCCAGCTAACAACTCTCTGTTGAACCAATAGCTACAACAAACATCCTTATAAAACAGCCTTTTTGTTTCAGCAATAGTTATCCATAAAGAGTAGAGCATGCATGTAACACAGTTTACATCAAAAAGCAAAGTAAGAAATATTCCCATAAGCTTTCTAGATAATGAAAAACTGAGAGATTCAGTTGGGTTGAAAAATGTTTCATTGTGTACAAGAATTTCCAGAAAATACAATTTCCTCTGACTGATGAGCTGGATTATGTTAGTACCATTCCAATAAAGTAAAAAATAAATAAAATAAAAATAATAAAAACCCTGGACTTGGTATCCAAGTTTGAAAACAATTCACTTCCCATCCAGGAAGCTTTTTCAGTTCAAAATCTCAGGATTAGCATTGAGTTTGAAGCTTTATACAGAAGCCCAAAAACTTGCTTTGACTTAGAAAACATGCAACTTGAACCAGAGAAGATGGTTCCTATAATCTGCAAGTTTCTTAAGCAATTACTCATACTTGTGCATTATTCCGAGGGTGTCTTTCCTAAAATGGAGTGCAATATGCTGTTGAAGATTCTCAGACATCCAGGTCATAGTCAATTTCTTCTGACTGCAGAGCAGAATTACTACCAGTACACAGTAGGAATGCACCAATCTACATGGTTTTACTTTAAATCCGATTCCAATACTTCCATTTAGATATCTGCAAATCCTGATACTTTTCTATACCAGCGCTCTGTTTAGTGTAATGTTATCATCATTAAAGTTGATCCTTGAGAGGCTGTCCTAAACTCCTCCATTAATGAGATTAGTACAAGGTCAGAAAAGAAGGTCATAAAAACAGTAAACAAATTCAGTCCTAAGAACAAATATGCACTGTAAGGGTTCAAATTCACTGTATTAATAAATCAAACAGAGATAAAGTGGAAAACTTTTCTGCTATTCAGCAGAAATAGGCTGAATAGCATGGATAGATGACACCCAGTCAAGGCTCTCTTTTCAGTATTAGTTAGTTATTATTGCTAGATACAGATTGAAATATTGAATCTGTGTATCTCTGTCTATCTTCCTGCTGCAGGTCCATCAGGTTCTGCAACAGCTTTTTCCCTGCTACTAGGCTGTTGAACTGTTAAAAATTCTAATTAAGTCACTCTGTATGACACTTGAAAACATCATATTTGCACTACATGGCTGTTTTTTTCATAATCCCCATAAATAGAACACAACTCAATGTCTGCTGCATTTTGCATCACATGTACTGTATTTATTTTGCACCCCACTGAACCTTCCCATATCAATGCCTTTTGCACCATGACTTTAAACTGGTTTTCCTTTTCTCCAACACTGTTTACATTGTTGATCACTCACTTTATAAATGGTAATGTTCAATTAACTGTTGAAAAGCTGTATGCATCCAAATTTCATTTGTATACCCTGTGTATACAAAATGACAATAAAGTTTGTCTAAGTCTAGTGCAAAGCAGAACTCGTTCAATACTGGAGTCAGAAGAATGTCAATTATCAAGACTGAAATTGAGATGAGGATGGACAGCAGAAGACTTGTACAAAAATATTTTCTTTGATGAATCATCATAATTGTTCGGAGCATCTAGTAAAGATATACATTACTATAAATCCAATGTAATCAATAGGGACACATGCCTCTTAAACAAAGTTGGGTAGAATGCCCAAAGATGTTACACACTCTGAAGTCCTTTTTTAGTCTAAAGAATATATTCTAAAATTCCAACATAACATCAAAGCTGCACAAATTTATGTTGTTTGAATATAGGAATGTGTGAGACTTTCGGTTTCATTAAAGCAAGGTATTTTTGGGTGGGGTTGTTTTCTTTAATGGAAAGAAGGTAAAGAAGCAAAACGTGGTTGGTCTCTTCCTTATAAGTCACTATTTTATTGTTGCCCCATTTGGCGTGCCTTGTTTTACTTTAGCTAAGACATACTAGAATCTGAACGTGTTATACATTTCCGCCTATATAGATTCCCCTTTTTATAAACCTGCCAAAAATGAATTCCATCCTGAAATCCGCAATTGGTCTCAGCATCCTGATTGTTGCAGGTAAGTTCAAACAAACATCTATTTCAATACACAGAATTTTTTTTCTGCTTTTAAGATTTTTTTATTCCTTTTTTAATTAATTATTTTAACTAAATACTACCTACTTTTGTTTTCTGTTGCCGTATTGTTTAAATAAGGAGTAACATTCATGATTTTACCATTAAAAAATATTAACTTTTGGTCGAAATCAGTGAAAATGGCTCATTCTGTTTCCTCTACTCTAATGTTTTTTGAAGTCAAAATTTGCAAAAGAATTCAACTTTTCAAAATACTTTTGGTACATTTTCAGTAGAGAGATTATTTGAGAGGGATTAAAACAATAAGGTCTTTCCATTTTATATTCCCAAACTTCATACTAAGAGCTTGTGCTGACTTGTTCTCCATTTCGGAACAAATATTTTGCTACAAATAATTATAGGTATGGACAAAAATGTGTAAGTCTAAATGGAAAATGAGAGGCCTCCATGAGATACACTTAACATTTTGGAACTTTTTTTTCCATTCAACAGCAAACTGCCTGGACTGCAAACAATGCAAGATTGGTGTACTTGGAATCTGCTTTTTTGGGAATGACGTCTCATGTAGCAGTTCAACAGAGAGTTGTTATACTGGACAAGCACGTAAGAGAAATCAGTGTTCCTATCTGATGATGATATGTTTACTCAAGTGGGAGGAGAAATACAAAAGGTACCAGCAGCTTAGACCTGTTGATTAGAGCAGAAGTGGAGAAGTAGGTCAAGAAGATCTTATACCCCAAACTTCATACAGTTAATGAGTAAATGATGTTTGTTCTTAGATTATCTCTGTGCAAAACAAATAAAGGGAAAGATCGAAGCAAAAGAGAGTTTCCATGACTGCAAGTGAAGCTGTGGGAAAACCTACTTATGCTGCTAATTATTACCTACAATGAAATGCAAAACATGAGTATTGCAAGATGTTGTTGCAAAATGTGTTCTAAACCTTAAAAGATAATGGATGTAAATCAAGCATAAAAGATACATTTGCAGAATAAAATGGTAGGGTTATGAATGCATAAATATTTTGTAAATAACATTTTAAATTATTTTGTTTAGTTTAAAGAATGTGTTTTCCTGAAGTAAATTTATAAAAGACTAATTCATCCTGAAATGTTTGTTTGATGTATTAGTATTAGCAGAAGTTCCTGTTTATGGTCATTTCAGAGTTCAATGCTTCTCAATCCCTGACCCTGATCAGTAAGGGCTGCATAGATTCGGACCTGTGTGGATCGGCCCTAACTGGATCCATCCTCGGTGTTGCTTCACCAGCAGCATTACTTGCTGCAACACTGACCTGTGCAACGGAGCCTCCTCTGTCCAGCTGCCTCTGACTGTGGCCCTTTGTGCTGCCATCCTGTCATCACTGTGGGGCTTCTTGGAGTTTTAGTCCAACGTGATTTTCATTATTGCTGAAAGCTGATGTAACTATGCTGAGTCAATAAAAGCTTTGTAAAAAAAAAAAAATTGTGGATTTTTCTCTTTCAAATACAGTGAAACAGGAGCATTTAAACAGCGTGTCAGGATATTTTCCAACTGCATTTTATTAGGACATATATATACATATAAATTTTTACCAGAGATTTTATGAAAAAAATACCTATAAATATAGAACAAAACAGTAAAATATAGAGATTTTTTTATTTTTTTGATGAAATTATATTTACATTTCCATATTTGTGCAAAAAATGAACTATTCTCAGCCTAATGGATCTAGGTTTAAACAAATACACGTGCATGATATTCTTTCAGGTTTGAGTTCTGAGTGGAGCATCTTATCTATTTGTCAATCACAGAAGGTAAAGAATCCATTAACTAAAAGGTTATTGGTTTCTAAGTAAGCTAATTATTTAATACAATATCATTTTATCAAAGAATGTTTTTAAACTCTATAGGATAAACGTTGGTTCTCAAACAGAAATCCATGCCAAACTGAGATATCAATGCATGGTTTTCAACAACATATTTTTTTTTCTTTGTGTACATAGTGGCTTAGTCTAGTTGGGTTTCATTAGTCTAGACAAGAGTTTTTTACTGAAAAAGTTTGAAATTGGATTTAAAGGAGTTTTGTTAATACACTATTATACTTTGAACACAGGGTATTTTGAATCTATTCATTATTTGTGTAGAATTAACTGTGTGTCCATAATTTAAGTTTCATTTACCCTTTCAGTTGTTGTACTAACACACAACCAATTTGTGTTCATAAACTTTCAAAGATATTCTTTTAAGTCAAAGTTAAAAACCCATTTGTTTAGAGCTGTTTCTGACAGAGTTAAACTGTTGACTCGGGTATCATTAGTTTACGTTTGTGATGTGAAAATATTTTGTTTGTTTTACTGACTGTTTTTATCTTTACCTGCTTTTATTCTTCCTTTTTAATTAATTTCACAGTTTAATTCACTTAAAGCATTTTAAACTGTCTTTGTAGTGAATTTTGCTAAAGAAATAAACTTGTCTTTACAGTAGGTATACATGTCAAGAAAGGATAAAGAACTTCCAGCGACAATATCTACTTTTTACTTTATCGTCTACCTGATCTCAGAAAAAGCTCAAGTTAATCAAGGCGGGTGGAGAAACCAGAAATATTTCTCCAGTAAAAGCAGCGATACTCTCACAAAAATATTACTTACGTAAAAACGTAAAAACTGTTCAACTACTCCTAAAAGTTTATTTTTTTTTTATCAAAAAGTAAAGTAAATGTAACTAGTTACTTCTTCATATGGGAGCATTCTCCCCAAAGGTAGGAAGTATGCTAAACAGATAAAATCTTAGCATTAAAAATACTTTACTCTCTTCTAGGTGAGTCTGTGGAGCCTGTATTTAGTCCTGTCTTGGACCGCACTTTTCTGATTGGTATCTAAATATTTGTCTTTGATAAAACAGATTTGAGTTTTGAGCCTATCTTTTTGTGATTTATTCTGTTCTAAAGGTCAGCTGACTTGGTCAATCACTTTTCATACATGCATAACTTTGTTTAGAGTCACGAGGAGCTGGCACTGACAGAAGCTCTTCCTACTGATAGGTGGTGATAACAATCAACATAGTTTTCTAGTGCATTGTAGAAACAACACAAACACACACTATTTAATAAACTCAAATGTCTTTTGAAGGATCATTTTCAAGATATAAAACACAAATCTTTGGTTCAAGTTTGAGATGAAAATGGAGCCATTGGGGAAAAACCAACAAATGCTAAAGGAAGAGAGTCAGAAAACAAAGATCTAGATTTTAACCAGTAGTTTTTAAATTCAGTGAATCAATGAAACTCAATGAAAATAATCTATTGTACTGATACAGTATGCTAGGACGTGAATATTGAACTATGAAAAAATGGATTTCACAATTACTCTTATTTGTGTCAAAACAACTTTTTGGGGTTAAAATTTGGGCAGGCAGTTTTTTTCCATTTTGTTTTATTTATTTTATTTTATTTTATTTTATTTTTTTAATTCTCATACTCTGAGAGTTTAAAACCCTGCTTTCAAACAACCTGAACATTGTTATGAGGAGTTTAACAAAGACCTTTAAAGATGAAGGGTGCCTTTGAGTAAAAAAGGACGAGAGAAATAAAAAAAAAGACATTTTCCTAAAAAGCAAAGACGATTCTTCCTTTTCCTTTTTAAAACAAAGAAAAAGTGTATTTTTATTGTAATGAGCTGACTAGGTCCTACTTCAGCAAAATGTCCCAAAACTTCCAGTTTTATGCTTTGAGGTAGATTTTACATTTTCTTAAACTTTTCTGCATTTGTTTTTTGTCAAACATCTCTGCTCTGCTGTCTAAATGATCCAATTATCGAATCATCTGCCCAAAACCAGATTTTCTGCAATATTCTGGGTCTTGTTCTATGTTCCTTCTTGCCAACTATGCTTTCTTTTGTCAGGTTGTGTGGTTTGAAGATGACCCAAATGCAGAGACAGAAGCTGAAGTGGTTTCTTGCAGATTTAATTGTCCAAAAGGTGGCAACTGAGGCAAAAAATAACAAAATACAGCAAAACCAAAAAGAAAAACATGGAAACATCAGGAAAAGCTCACACGAGGAGAAAGAAACAGCCAGGAAACTTGGTTTTCAAACACCAAATCCATCTTAAACTGTATTATGGTTTTCAACCATGTTTCCCCTTCCTCTTTGTACATAGTACTGTAGTTCAGTTTAGTTGAGTTTCACTAGTTTTAGTCAAGAGTTTTTAACTGAAATATGTTTGACTTGGAGCTGAATGACTTTGTTAATAAACTCATATAGTTTGAATGGAAGTTGTGGTGAACTCATTCCCTGTATGTGCAGAATTATCTGTTTGACCATGATTTGAGCTCGATTCACACTTCCATGTGTTGTTCTAACACACAGCCAGTAGGGCGTGTGTTCATAAAAAACATATGACAGTACGAATAATATCTGATTAAAAAAGATATTTTCCACCCCTCCCAGGGAGGGCAATAAACATCTTAAGGTATCCCAACATAATATGGCGTCCAAGCTGGCTGGGCATTGCAGTTATCACAACAATGGTCTGTTCGTGACCGATGTCACTTTAATTAGGTAGTCCCTGTGAAGAACATGGTTTTGAAGCTTTTACTGCGCATTCAAACCAGCACTCACCAGAGCAGACAAGAAAAAATGATAGAAAGAAAGAAACGAAGATTGACTGTATGATCTGGTGAACTGTAAAGTGCCTTGAGATGACGTGTTGTGATTTGGCGCAATATAAATAAGCTGAACTGAATTGAATTGAAGACTGAAAAAATGCTGTTTAATGCACTTTTGCCAACAAAATTGTGAAGCCAGTTTAAGTCAACTTGAATCATATTAAACATCATTTTTAAACAATAAAAAAATGTGGCTAGTGAAAATGCTGAGTGGCTTTTAACCACTAGCCACAGGGGTCAGTGAGCAAAAAGTTAATGTCAAGCTCCAATTATCTTGTTTAAATATAGGAATGTGTGAGACTTTCTGTTTCATTTAAGGAAGGTATTTTTGGGTGGAGTTACATTTTTGCTTGATGAAAATAAGTTAAAGAAGCAAAGCCTGATTGGTCTTTTTCTAATCAAAATCACTTTCTTTTTGTCTCATTCTCAGATGTTGCTTGTTTCACTTTGGCTAAGACAGCTTCGAATTTGAACCTGTAAATCATTTATAAATCGTTTATATAGATTCCCTTTTTATAAGCCTGTCAAAAATGAATTCTTTCTGGAAATCAATAGTTGTTCTCAGCATCCTGATTGCTGCAGGTAAGTTCACTAAACAGCTACCGTAATTCAATAGGCATTTCAATAAGACATTTTATTCTGTGTTTAAGATATATTAATGCTATTTTTCTTTAATTAGAACTTATTATGGAATATTTCTCACTAACCTATTTTTGTTTTTTTTTGCTTGCATATTGAAGTGGTACATACATTGCTTTACTGTTAAAAAATGTTAACGTTTCATGGGAATCTGTGAAAATACTATGTTTCCTCTCTCTCTCTCTCTCTCTCTCTCTCTCTCAATATATATATATATATATATATATATATATATATATATACATATACATATGCACTTGTATAATATATAATTTTTCTTGGTATTTTTCCTTCAACAGCAAGCTGCTTGGACTGCAAACAATGCAAGATTGGTGTACTTGGAAACTGCTTTTTTGGGAATGACGTCTCATGTAGCAGTTTAACAGAGAGTTGTTACACTGGACAAGCACGTAAGACAAATCAGTGTTACTATCAAGTACAGAGAAAAAATATATTCTACCCATCAGGGGAGTATAAGGTTATTTCCAAAATATTTTATAGTCATAAAATTTCCAGGAAGAAAGATTTTCCTTTTGTATAAAGACCTTCACACTGCAGCCAGTCTTGGGAAATTCTGTGCTTTGAGAAACTGCAAATAGACTATATCTCTTATTCCTCAGGTCAAAAGTAAGCATAGTTGAGAACAGTATGGTATATAAAGTACAAAAAAAAAAAGTTATAGCCTCTTTGGAAAAAAATGCAATGCCAGGAGAACACCTATGTAGCAGCATCACTTTTTGGTTTGTATAGCTACATCATAATAAACTGAATACAGTCTTGAACAGTACTTTACTTAGATAAGGCCAACTATTATAAATTATTATAATGATAAATTGTTTATGGTCATTTCAGAGTTCAATGCTTCTCAATCCCTGACCCTGATCAGTAAGGGCTGCNAGTGGGAGGAGAAATACAAAAGGTAACAGCAGCTTAGACCTGTTGATTAGAGCAGAAGTGGAGAAGTAGGTCAAGAAGATCTTATACCCCAAACTTCATACAGTTAATGAGTAAATGATGTTTGTTCTTAGATTATCTCTGTGCAAAACAAATAAAGGGAAAGATCGAAGCAAAAGAGAGTTTCCATGACTGCAAGTGAAGCTGTGGGAAAACCTACTTATGCTGCTAATTATTACCTACAATGAAATGCAAAACATGAGTATTGCAAGATGTTGTTGCAAAATGTGTTCTAAACCTTAAAAGATAATGGATGTAAATCAAGCATAAAAGATACATTTGCAGAATAAAATGGTAGGGTTATGAATGCATAAATATTTTGTAAATAACATTTTAAATTATTTTGTTTAGTTTAAAGAATGTGTTTTCCTGAAGTAAATTTATAAAAGACTAATTCATCCTGAAATGTTTGTTTGATGTATTAGTATTAGCAGAAGTTCCTGTTTATGGTCATTTCAGAGTTCAATGCTTCTCAATCCCTGACCCTGATCAGTAAGGGCTGCATAGATTCGGACCTGTGTGGATCGGCCCTAACTGGATCCATCCTCGGTGTTGCTTTCACCAGCAGCATTACTTGCTGCAACACTGACCTGTGCAACGGAGCCTCCTCTGTCCAGCTGCCTCTGACTGTGGCCCTTTGTGCTGCCATCCTGTCATCACTGTGGGGCTCCTTGGAGTTTTAGTCAGACATGATGTCAATCATTGCTCAAAGCTGATGTAACTAATGCTGAGTCAATAAAAGATTTGTAAAAAAAATATGTTTTTTTCTTACAAATACACTGAAACAGGAGCAGTTAAACAGCTTGTCAGAATATTTGCCAACTGCATTTTATTAGGTCATATGTTTTATTAGGCTTCTTGGAGTTTTAGTCAAACATCATACCAATATACTAACTAATACTGAGTCTGTACTGTCATAATTTATCATTTAGATAAAGATGCACATAAGTTTATTACTGTAAAAAAAACAATAAAAGCTTTGAAATGAATCTTTTTGATTTTTTCTCTCTAAAGCACAGTGAAGCAGGGACTTTAAAAAAAACCAGCAAGGACATTTAAAAACTGCATTTTTGTATAAGATATAATATTTTTAGCTTGGATGTGTTTAACAGAAATTTTATTAAAGAAATATCTATAAATATAGTTAAGCTAATTATTTAGTTATATTGCACATTTGATTAAAAAAACAATTAAATAAACATGGAGAGATTTTTATATTCAACAAAAATTGGCAAATAATTTATTAATAAAAAATAAAAGATTCTCTACAATTAGGAAAGAATTATCCATATTTGGAAAAAAAAAAACTCTGCCAACTGGTTTAAACAAATATAAAATACCATTAAAAATAAAATATGATTGAAGTAATGTCCCACACAAGTTCTATGTTTCACATTTCAACATTCATAATTTAAAGACAATCTAAATAATCACATTTTTAGTTGTGAATTGTATTGTTTTCAATATCTGATGTAGTTGTAGAATTTATCAATTTATTTATGTCTTTTAGTACACATTTCTTAATTAAAGCATTAAAAATCTTTCAGAAGATATTTTACAGACTTCAATATTATCCTTTACTGTACTGTATATACTCCTATAATGTAGAACAGGAGGCCTAAAAGGTCCAGAAAACTAGAAAGAGTTGAATAAAATTTATGTTGGTGCGTAATGAAATATTACACAAATTAGAAATATAAAGCAGAAATTACTTCCTAACCCAGAAGGTACCACAGTACCAAGAATAACTTTTTTTTTCTTTTTGTAGACAGTAAATCTTTGTACCCCAACTTGGCGAGGCATGTTCCGTCTGCATGATACAAGCTTGTGGGATGTTTCCGCATAATTGCTCTGCAGTTTGTCTATTGTTTGCATCAGATCATCTGATAAATCAGGTTGAACCGCTCTGACTACAAGTCATTTCGAAACCAACAACGCCCTCTGGAGGATCACAAGCACATTAAAGTTGCAATTACAGCAGAATATAGTCTTTATGTTGACAATAAATTATTGTATTTTTTTAACCAAAAAAAAAAAAAAAAATATGCATAAAACAAAAACCACATTTGGATTAAACACACTTACTCAAAAAAAAACAGAATACCAAACTTCAGCCTCTAGCTTGGATTTCATTGGATCCCAGTTTAGATCCCACACAGTACACAAACGCAGTACTATTTATATAACCTCATCATATAGAGTACAGTTTACCAACCTTCTTTCATTAGTTAAATAATGTGCTTGTTAAAAAGTTTAGACCGATACTAGATATCTAATGTCTCCCTCTAGTGGTTAGATCGAAAAATGCATCGAAAAATATCAAGAATCAAGAATCTTCGTTGTCTTACCGTAATTAGCAAGCAAAAAAAAAAAAAAAAAAAGAAGCATCTGCAATGATTTATCACAGAAAATAAAATGTTTTGCATCCTTGCAAACGTTATGTATAATTTATTTTTTGTGGTTACAACTCAGATGGATTATTTTGCAAATTGATTAGATGCATATTTCCTTAAAAGGTTAAACATTTCCAAACACAAAACAATTCTTCTTTAGTTTTAATATAAAATATAAAATTATTTGATTTAAGTAAAGTGTTACAATATGCAAAGGTAAAGTTGTTGAAAAGTAAAAAAAAAAAATTAATTAAATAAATAAATGAAATCTGTCGTGAAAAACAAGTACCTTTTTTTGGGTAGTAATAGTTATCTCAAAGCACAAGTTTTCCAGATTACTAAGATCTTCTTGGTGAGAATTTCAAAATGTTTCAGGTGTTCAAGACTGTCCAGAAAGTTCCAAGAATTTTCTCTTCCCTTTAAAAGCAGAGCAGGAAACTCCTACCACCAGTGCTGAGCAGAGCTTGCTTAACCATGGCAGCAGATGCATGTGAATTTGAGCAAAGGATGATTCAACAGCTGGTTTGTGTCAAGAAAACCAGTAAAAGATATGAAGCTGGCCCTCATCCTCAACTGGTTATGCACATTTGAGTTTGTCTTTTGTTTTTGCATTACATAACTTATACTCACACATACAAATCACTTTCAAGCATTCACACTACACTGCTGAAACCAAAACTTTCAATCCATTATAGTCTTTAATAGATGTGATTTTGTGCACCCATACTTGTGGCATGATCTCCCGTTTTTGTTATGATACTGAGCCACTCATAACACAATTTTACCTTCCGTCTAGGTAGAAATATTTATTTAAACAGATTGCATTCTAGACACATGTATTGCCTAGATGCAGCAAACTGTGTGGCTGCAGTGACAGGAAGTACACCTTGAGATTCCAATTCCAAGTTCTTTAACTTCCCTTTAAATTAAAAGCTCGATATTTTAAACTTTGACACCACTGGATATCCCTACCAGACAATTTATCCTAAACAATAAATCTAAACAGGTTCTGGAACAGGAAAAGTGAGCTAATTTTTAGCCTCTGGGAAGGCCACCACCTTTAACTCTTTTAAACTGCTAAGCCAGGCTCTGACACATGACTAATCCAGATATTTAAGCCTCATGCATACATAGGTTTCTAATACACCAACGTAACCTGGATACATGGACGCCTGTTCAAACCTTGGTTATTAAAGTCACTCACAGAGACAGGATTTCATCTTTAGATATCCCTTCAGATAAATTATTCTTTGATACATATCCCAATGAGACCCAAGAAGAAGAAGAAAGAAAGGCCATCAGAGCCTGGAAATCAAATAAATAAATAAAAAAACACAGTTTTTGCCCATATGAGAGGGAAAATATCCAGTCAGATTCATGTTAACAGCTAACTAATAGCTGCTAACCATTTGCATATCAGAAATATTAGGGCTCTAATCAGCCCTACTCAGACTGATTTAAGATATTTAAATCAACTATGAGCCATAAATCAATGTAACATATCCATATGTGAAATAAAACCTCTCACCGGAAGTGTAGAACCCCCGACTACCACAAGGAGGAGCTAACACCCCCCTAACTTCTGAATAGAAGTATGCATCAGTATAAACAGGGCTTTATAGAGAGATACTGTACACACATAGTAACAACTTTATTTGTAGTGTCAACAAAAACTAAAGTGATGTTTTTTTTATTTTTATTAAAATATTAATATAGGTCACTATTTTTAGTCCTTTCTTTTGGCAAGTAAAAACTTTATTTAAAGGTTGTTAAATTTCGAAATATAATTCGAAAATGAAATTATATATATATATATATAAAGAAAAGAAAAAAAAAGAAACTGAAAATGCTTTGGTATTAATAAGCAGAAACACTAAAAACATCCGCGACAGGAAGTTACAAATTGTCTTATTTGTTTCTGTATGACATAATCCCCAAGGACTTCCTGAAGATCTTCATCGGAAACATCTCAATAAAAACTAAAAACTTCCTTATAAATATGTACAGTTTCTGTTTTCAAATCGATGAATTAACCCCTTTTATTATCTTTTCTCTCCCCTCCAGTATGGAGGACCAACTCTGCCATATTTAAAAATAAATGCTCAATAAATAAATAAGAATACAATTAATTGCCCCAAATATATAATAAACAAATAAATGTAGGTAGAAATTAAATTATACACTGAGACATAAATGTATATATCTCTTTTAATTAGCTTCTTTATTTATTTGCCTTTGTAATAATTACCCTCTAGAAAAGGCATCCCCAAAGTCGGTCCTCGAGGGTCGCTGTCCTGCAGGTTTTAGAGGTTTCCCTGCTCCAGCACAGCTGATTTTAATTGAAAGCTGATTAATAGGCTTTTGCACAACTGCAATCATCGTAATCAGCTATGCTAAAGCAGGGAAACCTCTAAAACCTGCAGGACTTTGGGGATGCCTGCTCTAGAAGTTGACCCCCTCATTTAAAAAGTGAGGGAGAAATGCATACAGAATGGTAAAAACGACAGGCAGAAATAAATAGCATTGAAGAAAGAAAGAGTCAAAATATATAAAGGAAGAATAAAACACACAAAAATAGTATGTCATGCACATAAATAAATACTTAAAAAATAACTTTTATTATAACTTTATCAAATAAATAAAATTGAAGAATATAATGGACAATAAATAAATAAGGTAATTATCACAAAAGCGAATAAATAAAGAAGCTAATTAAAAGAGATATATACATTTATATGTCACTGTTTGATTTAATTTTTATCTACATTTATTTGTTTATTGTATTTTTGTGGGTGATTAATTGAATGCTTATTTATTTATTGAGCATTTTTTTATTTATGTATTTATTTTTAAATCTGGCAGTGTGGGTCCTCCATACCTCCAGAACCGCCTTAGTTTTTCATGCAACTTTCTGCAAGGGCTGTGCACCAGGAAATGGAGGCGCTGCTCTCATGATGATGATGATGATGATGATGATGATTGTGTAGCTGCAGCAGCAGAGTGCAGCAGACCCTGAACTGGGAGGAGGAAATCAGCGGCAGCGCAGACAGAAAACTTTCGGCAATTTTTGGGTAAATGAATCCTGGTTTAACTGTAATTATCCTCTGAGGGCGGGGATCGCTTTGTGAGGCGTTTCCTCTGCTTATGTGGCAGCTTCAGCCTAACTTGTTACTTTGTATCAGGGATTTGCTCTAGCGGAAGATGTGGGCTGAGCCGCGCGCATTTCTGTCTCCAAACTAAAACAGTCCAGATCTTCCTCACTCATCTTTCTCCTTTTTTCCCCCCATCTAAAGGTTGTATTTAGGGTTGAAGATGAGCGAAGCAGAGCAGCCCAGACTTGAGCTTTTCGTAAAGGTAAGCAGCAGAAATGAAAGCCATCACACCCAAAAAGTGACGCGCAGTTGGTGGAAAGATCTACCTAAACTCCTGATAATTACGCACCGCTGTTTATCACAGATTAAAGTGAAGTTTAAACTGGATCCTCTGTTTGTTTTCATGTCAGTCATGACCACCGCTGACTCACCGAGGTCTATAAACCCCTGTAATCTAATTAAACGCACATTAAGACAACATGCGGCGGGTTTTTTGTCTATATTTAGTGTGTTGGTCAGGAAGCGTAGCCGCGTTTTTCTGCGCTATAATAATAAACTCTATTCCTCTTCCTCTCGCACAATGACCGCTCTGTGTCTACATGTGCGCCACCCTCCACTTTTTGCACTAAAGGCGTGAATGATGCTGTTGTAACTTCCCTAAATCCTAGTTTCATGAGACTTTACTTTCACACGGTTTCATTTCAAAGTCTATATTTATAGAATAAACTCCAATTGTATTAATCTTAAAATATTTAAGGTATTTTTGCATTATGCGTTTTAGTTGAAAAGTTACTCATTTATAACTACTTATTTCTGTAATTCCCCGTTTTTTTTATTGACTTTACACTCTCACAAGTACAGAGCAAGGAAATGAACTCTGCATTTAATCCATTCCTTAGGGGAGCAGTGGGCTGCCATTGTGGGGCAACCAGGGAGCAGAGTGGGCAGAGGCATAGCCAGATAATTTTTATTAAGGTGGCCAGGCACAAACCAATGTGAGGGGGGCTGAAAATTAACGAGCAAAACATCCAGCGATTCTAAATAAAGACAAACTATACTTTCCTACAGCCTTTGCTAACAAATAGACGAATATATTCATATATCCGTAATTTCTAGATAAAAGGTATAGTTTATAAAACTTTCAGTTTTGATTTCTGGGGCGTATATCTTTACCAACTTGTATCAATAAACATTCAGCATGAAATTTATATTTACAAGCACTAATATCTACATAATTTGATTATTTATGTTATTTATTATTTTTGATTTATTAAAGTTGTTGTCAATCTGTGATTTCACTGAAGACTCCTAGATGAGATGCATCATTTTCTCTTTACCCCATATAACACAAAATCTAGTTCTGAAAAGAGCATGAATTCTGTGCATATCATCTTTAATGTTTATATATTGATGTGTATAATTAACCAAAAAAATTATAAATGTTTTGAATACTCATTTGAGAGTATTACTGCTGCCACCATCTATATTAGAGTGGGGAAAAAATGGTAGGGGTGGCCAATGATTGCCTAAGGGTGGTCATGGCCACCCCTGGCCCCCCATCTAGCTCCACCCCTGAGTGTGGGGGTAAGGGTCTTGCTCAGGGAGCCAGTGTGTCAGTCTGTGGGAGTGAAGCTTGAACTCAGAACCTCTGGATTTAAAGCTCTATGCCCTAACCACTATACCACCACTCCCCTTTGATTTTATTATGCTTTATTTGACTGTATGATCTGGTTGAATTATCACTGTAAAGTGCCTTGAGATGACATGTGTTGGGAATTGGCACTAACCAAATCAGCCCCCAACAACTAAACCAACATAGAGAAGCTGTTAGGTTTCATGGGAAAACTTGGACCTAGTTCAGGTAGTATGATTGTTCACTTACAGAAATAAGTTTGTATGGTCTCCGCATGCATGCGTAGGCTTTCTCTTAGTGTTCTGACTTCTTCCCACTGTAAGTTGTTTTTCTTGTGGGTTTCTGTGTTGTCATCATGATGGAACAATCTGCCAGGGTGTACCTTGCCTCTTGCCCATAGACTAATGGAAATGGGCATCAGCACCCATGTGACCTGGCAAGGACAAGCGGTTACAAATAATTGATATAAAACACCTAATCTGAAGCTAAACCATTAAAAATAAAGCCTTGTAGTCCTGATTCATAATATCTAATTGTTTTATTTTACTTCAGTTAGGAAGTATTATTATTTGTTAAAGGTCAGAATAATGAGCTGGATTTTTTTTTTCTATGAAATTAGACACATACTGATGAGCCAGATAACTTTTTAGATAGATATTTACATAATTACTTTCTTCAGATTCAGCTATTTACATCCATGTCTGTATTATTTGGTAAAAGTAGCTTTTAAACTGTATGACGTGGTTCAAACATTTTGGGAATCTTTCCACAAACTTCTCACAACAGTTAGCTTGGATTTTGGCCATTTCTTTGAGACAAAACCAGTGTAACTAGGTCAGGATGTTGATCAACTTGCTCTCACACATGACTGCAGCTTCACTAATTAGTTTTCTACGTGCATAAGCCAAGGCCAGAAAACTGCAAAATATGAATATAATCCTGAGCTCATTTTGTCACTAAATATTGAATTTTATCTCCGTTTTTTTTCTCATTCTGTATTGAAAAGAGCCCCACTCCTTCCTGCATTCAAACATCCACTCGGCATGATGCTGCCACCTCCGTACTCCACAGTGTGTGTGGTGTTATCAAGTTTTACCATCCTCTACAACTCATCTATCATGGTTTGGGGACTCTCCAACCAACTGGAAAAGGCAGGGTACACCCTTAACAGGTGACCTGAAGGACAACCACCACCTAAGGGCACTTTGGAGACACCAATCAGCCTCACCTGACAGATAACCAGCACATAACTGCTCCCTTCACTTGTTCTGCTTACGTGTAGAAAAACCCTAAAAGCCCTGATTTGAGCCAAGGACCTTTTCGCTGTAAAGCAATATTGCTACAAAATGCACCACAGAACAGGACCAAGCATCACCCTTTTTCTTTTTGAAACCTTAGTATTTGTTTCATCAGATCAAGAGACCGAACAATTCAGGGTCTCTGTGCCCCGAGTGCATTTATTGACTGTAACATGTTTATTTCCTCACTAAGAGCCTCATAGTAACCGGGAATGTTTTACAGTTCAGTGTTTTTTTAATGCCAAACACAAAAAAATAAGCTAATAAATAAAAAATTAATGGTCTTCCTCTGTTCTTGACTTATAGGCAGGAAGTGATGGTCAGAGTATCGGCAACTGTCCCTTCTCTCAGCGTCTATTCATGGTCCTGTGGCTGAAAGGAGTGACCTTCGACGTCACCACAGTGGATATGAAAAGGTGAAGACTCTCCTTCATCTCTGTTTGTTTTTGTTTGATCTTGTGCAACGCTGCAGGTTGCTGCAGGCATAACAGAGAAAATCCTCCTATTGTGTCAAAAGGTCCCTAACTGAAGTGTTCAGAAAGAAAACGGAGCATTATGTTTTGAATTTTCTGTGTAGTTTTTGTTCTCCTCTTTGTCCATTTGTTTCTGACTCCTTTACTCCTCCTCACAGGAAACCAGACATCCTAAAGGATCTGGCTCCTGGAGCTCAGCCTCCTTTCCTCCTGTACGGCGGCGAGGTTAAAACTGACACCAACAAAATCGAGGAATTCATTGAGGAAACTCTCGCTCCTCCAAAGTAACTGCTCCCTTCACTTGTTCTGCTTAGCTATCTTTGTTCTGCCTGGTTATGCTAAAATTATCTGAAAATGTATGACATATGTAATTTTTTAAACATTCAAAGATTTTAAATCCTCCATTATATCTAATTAGTTGTAAACTCTTTGGATAAATCAAGGCAAATATCTTAGTTTTTTCTTTTAGAATTTATTTTATAATTAAATGTTTTTTTCTGAAGCCTCTTAGTGGTCTAATCTTGACTTTGGCTGCCTCTTTATTGATCGTTAGTGCCATATATAATAATTTTTCTGTCTGGAGAATACATTATTTTTAGGATTAATGGATAATTCATGAGATCCAAGTCTATTTACCTTGTTCCAAATGTTCATATCCTATAAATAGGATTTAATTATTAATTTTATTTAGATGTTAAAATATTCCTACTGCTAAAGTAATAGGCTTTATTGATTATAAGAGTCATGATAAAGTTATCTAATACTTTGTTTTGTATTTCAAAACCTAAAATAGAGAAACATGGATGTGTGTTATTTCTTTTCTCCAGAACATAATTTAGAACATTTTGAAAACATGAGTATAAAACATTTATTGGAATATATTAAGAGCAGAAATCCTCTTCTATGTATAATCTGTTGTAAGGATCTTTAGTATAAGTGGCAAAATGGTCATTTAGCCTTTCATCCAGCTAATCAGCAGTGTGCAGGAACAGGTGGGGAAAAAGCAGAGCTTCATTGCTTTATACCTTATCCAGCCAGAGATAATTTAAGTAAATTAATCTTGTATCTCAATAAAAGGACCTTAAATAGTAGGAAAACTCTATGAAAACTATGTTATAAAATTTGCTTTAAAAAATAAAATGATAGAAAATTAAATAGTGTTATTAAAATTATAAAATTAAGTTTAATCAAAGTTAGTTAAGAAGCAAACATAGCATTACATATACAATTTTAACAGAATGATAATATAAAAGTTTAAAAAGTGGGCTTTTTATTGAAAACTAGCTTTGAAGCTGAACTGATATTAAACTGAGTGGATAAGATGCCAAAGAGACTGATGTAAAAAGCACAACGAATCAAAACTCAACCCCAGTTTACCTTCATTGGATGAACAGATGGTAAATCCTTATATGGTTTAATTTTCACATAAATATTTCATACTTAAAGGTTCTGGATATTATTACAATTTGTATTTATTTATCTAAATGGAAAAATGTGAATAAACCTTAAAAATTGGCCCAGTTGGGTTTAATTTCCCTGCTCATGATATAGATTAATTTTATTATGTCCAGAAATGTTCATAGAAAAGTTTGGAATATTTTGATATTGCTAAAGACCAAAAAACTAGTATCCATATACATCTCTTTATTATTCAGTATTGTGAATGTAACTGCATGTTTTCTTAATTGCAACTTAAGCATCAATGAAGATACTTTGAAATTATTTCTCAGCTTTAAACTATAGTAGTCAGTGCAGCTCAATGCACCCCATCAAGCAGGCCTCACATCTCCTGCTGATGGAGTGGTGATTAATTGGTGCCCAGCAAAGTCTTGCTTTTGTTGCACAGAAGGAATCAGCTTGTGACCTTTAGATTTGGACCTTGTGGTGATCGATTTGATACTAGGGAAGCACTATCAAAAGACTAGCAGTGGAACTGTCATGGTTTTATACTTTAATGGCTGCAGGGATGTACTGAAAATAAGTAACAAAGCAGCTAAACACAAGAGGGTTTCTGAAACAGGATAATCTCCTGAAGAACTGTTGTCCAAGGCTTAAAACATGAGAAAGTCTAAGAAATTAGGGCTTGTTTACAGCAGTTATTTGTATATTAAATTATATTTTATATATATTATTTAAAGAAGACTTATACAAAAGTTAGCTGCAGTTTCTTTTTTATGCACTCTCAATAATTTTTTGTTGTTGTTTTTGTAATTGACCATCTGTCCGTCTCTTAGATATCCCCGTCTGGCTGCTCGTAATCCGGAGTCCAACACAGCAGGAGTGGACGTCTTCTCCAAGTTCTCTGCTTACGTCAAGAACTCAAACCCTCAGACTAACGACAGTAAGCATTTGTCTGCTTAAAGATATGATGTCTTCACAGGAAAGCAAAATGGTCCAAATGTTAATCTCAGACTTAAAATAAACTGTAAGGAGTGTCTGTGAATATAACATTACACTTAGCTGATCCGCATTCGTCAGTATTGTACACTCTTCACTGTTCTTAATCAGTTTATCTTTTGTTGAAAGATATTCTGTAGCTTTAGGTGTATGTGTTTGCACTCAGATCTAGAGAAAGGCCTTCTGAAGGCTCTGAAGAAGCTGGACGACTACCTTGGCTCCCCACTTCCTGACGAGATTGACGAGAATAGCGCTGATGAGGTCACTTCCTCAACACGCCCTTTCCTGGATGGCCAAGACCTAACTCTGGCAGACTGCAACCTGCTGCCAAAGCTGCACATTCTGAAGGTAATCTTCTCAGTGTGTGGGGTTTATCCTCACCGTGGTTTTCCTGATGCACGCCACTCAAACGGCTCCTTTTTTTTAATCCCCCTCCTGTTGCAGGTGGTGTGTTTGAAGTACAGAAAGTTTACCATTCCCGAGTCTCTGACAAACGTCTGGAGGTACCTGAACTCTGCATATGCCAGGGAGGAATTTAGCTCAACCTGTCCGATCGACGAGGAGATCCACATGGCTTACTCATCTGTAGCTAAAGCTCTCAAGTAGGAAGAGGATGCACAATGTGAAAGTAAAAAGAATAATCCACACAGACGACAGTTAAGCAAATATTCACTCTGTAAACCACCCAGATCTGTTTCCCTGACGATGGGTGTTCCCTTAAATCCATGTTTACCTTTTAATACCATTGGAAGTCAGAGATCACACCCACCCACAGGTGTATCTTTGTACTTTAGACAGGATCCGTTTACATCAGCAGGGAGGTGAGGGCAGGTGTAGACAATCCAGGAAAAACTCTTCGGATTATATTTTTAAAAACATTTAGCAAAACATATTTTTACAAAAAAAATTTTTTTTACTGATGCTTTTTTATTGTTTTACCTTTATTTATGTACTTCATCAAGTCAATTCAGAGGTAGGTTTTATGAGGTTCTAAAATACAATATGGGTCCATTTATTCTCACCTTAAAAGAGGTATCTGCCACTAACATAGCAAAATAGTGCTTTATTTAAATCTTAGTATGGCATGAGATTCTACCTGAATGATAACCTTGAGATAAAAAAAAAAAGTTTAAGATAAGATCACAATACAAAATAGTGTTACACAATAATTTCTACTCCTGCTGAATTTCAACAGTTGCCGTGACACCAGCTGCTCCGTCCCGGATGTACAATCCGTACCATCTCAAAATCTCAAAAATACTAGGCGTCCTAAAATATAATGTGTTAAAGATTAAAAATATATTTCCTGAAAAAATAAATGCCTTAAAATCTTTTCTGTTTTATCAATCATCTGTGCCCAACATGCACCAAAAATGACATCCTACGCTACTTCTGGGGGGTAACCTTTTTAGCTTTGGATTTACACATAAATCTAAGCCTTTTTGAGTTTAATATTTTCCTTTCGTGTTAACATTATGGTATATAGCGCATAATCTAAAGAAAAAAAGCAAGTAAAATGCAGATAAACATGGTTTAATCATATTTTGCGGGACAGCTCTGAGCATATCTGATGATGACGTCAGAGAAGCAGTTTAATGTAGAAAATGTAAAAAGCATCAAAATTATCTCAGAAAAGTCATAAAACAATATCAGCTTTTAGACTCAGCAGGGAGAAAAAATTCAACAAATTGGGTTCCTTTTTTAAAAGAAAACTGTAAGTAACAAGCTCGCTTCAACTTTCTAGATTTCAAGTCTCCAACAGAAAATTGTTCTTCAGCCATTTTCATTTCTGTTACTTCAGCACTAGAAGAAAAAAATAATGTTTTTCTAGTTTTGGTCACATCTTCAGCATATACACATCAATGTTTTGCCCTTCTCCAGTTTTATATATTCTCGAGGAGTATTATTTGAACAGACACAAAGCTGTCTTCCTGATTAAACTTTCATTTCATTTAGAATTACCTTTTTCAATGTTCAATTAGAGAAGGGATATTTTCACACCAGCAAAGGTTTACCTGCCAAGGAGTCATTTTGAGGTTTAATCACAGCTGTTTCCTGCAGATTTTATTATGGACAAAACAAAGCTCTTTACTGTTGGACATTATGCATTTTAAACAAAGTTCATATTCATCATGGTGCATGCCAGAGAGGAAAGCCGCACAGACTGAGGCAGCACCGAAAACAGTTAAACAGGAAACTGTTTCAATAGACGCGGGTTTCCCCTTCCTACGCTCCTGAAGCAAGCGTGACGGATTATTTAAGATTAGTGAGCGTGTTTGTGATCCGCTTTGAAGGCCTCTTATTAATAATCACATCAATAGAAGGGAGGCTGTGAGTATAAAGACTTCTGTAAACTAAAAAAGGAGAAGGTTTAATAAAAATACATTTTAAAAATGAAACCAACTCGTTAGCTTTTTTGCTTTCACTATTATTTAATACTTTATCACTGCACCTGTATGAGGCGCAATAAAGGACGTATCAAGGAATGGTGGAATTAGACCTGGACAAGTTTTAAACTGTAGCTCCAAGGGACAGTGCTGAGATTTTTACACTCATCATAACAAATGGAGGATTAGATAGCTATCATATGCTTTTCTGGCTGTAAAAAAGAAAAATAAACATTTTGGCATTAGTGGCATTTTTTCTCAAGGTTATCAGGATGTCAGAATTTTATACTGGATAGTCTAAATTAACTTTTGTTTCCTTCCTTGTAAAGCTAAGACATATCCTGTTTTGTTTTTGCCAGAATAATCTCAGTAACAGAGGATAATTAATAGAAAAAAAATGTATAAAAATAATGGTTGCAATGTAATTATTCTGGGGAGCCCCCTTAAAAAAGCCAAATATAGCAGCATTGTTTGCTTATGCTTTCAGCTAGCCCTCACCTTGTTGCTGTCAATGAACAGGATATTGAGTAGAAATAAACCAATAAAAAAACCAAGTAAAAATTTAGTCCCACTAAAATTGTACAGGAATCTATCCTATATACCCCTTTTTGCTGAATATACATTATATTTTTTTTGTTGCATTTTTTTGTAGTGAAGTTCAACATTTGTAATAGGTAGGCTTTATGTTTCGGTTAAATCAAATTAAGTAAGCATAACAAGTATATGTCTTTGTTACATCTAAAATACAAGGTAGTCTAGTTTTCTTTTGTATGTTAGAACTTTTTATTGAGTTCTAAAACATGTCGTTTATATACCACTGCCAGCCTTATTCTCATCCAAGGGGATGTAAGATTCACAAATCTCACTTGTAAAACAATCTTGAACTAAATAGAAATGGAGGGATCCAGAGCTATTAACACATTTTGCTCGGATGAGTAATAGAGAGTTAAGGTTGACCTCAAGGCACCATATAAGTTCACATTTCAAGAGGCTGTATGGATGTTAAGCTCTTTTAATGTGTTGAAAATAATACCGAAGTGCAATTAGAAAATCCTGTATGCATAGTTTGTTTATATTGAATTAGACATTAGTTAATTAACTCAAATAAAACAATTTTTTAATTTTTTAAAAAAGGTTGGATTACAGATTTGTATTTTTAAGTTGACTGAACTGCTGTGGATTTGATCTGCTTTTTTATATGGTCTAATTTTAAAGGGATCGAGTCTGAATAATTTCACTGTTTATTATTTCAAGTGTTTTTCTCCAGGTATTGAGGAAATTCTCACTTTTTAATATATATTTAAAGCAAATGTAGGGACATAAAATGTTTTTGGATTTCTTCTTTTTAGTTTCTGTTTCACATGTGGACATTGTGCTTTTCCCCACTGTTGTCTTAATGCTTTGGCATCATGAAGTTAAAAAGCATCTGCACTTGAAAGTCCAACGGATTAAAACAACCGCATGGGCACCAAACCAGTGAAGACAATCAAACTCACTGTTGAAAAATGTTTTTTACTTTTATTAATGTTACAATTAAAAAAAAAAATCTTCATAATAAAACATATGAAATCTTTTTTGTTTAGAGGATTGCTTCATTGAAATGTTCACACACACACATGGACACACACACACACACAAAAATTGTGAAGTAGTAATGCAAACTCAAACATAAGCTGTTAAAAGATATTCTGTGCTTCAAATTTGTGGTAACAGCCTGGTTCTGTTGTAGGTTTCTTCCTGGTAAAAGGGAGTTTTTCTCTCCACTGTTGCAACATGCATGCTCTGTCTGAGGGATTGCTGAACAGTCAATTGCCCAATCCCAAACCAGCCCCTAAGCACTAACCCCCCCGTTTGCACATTCCTGCAGAGGGTCTGCCACATTAAGTGCCATCCCAAACCACATAGTGGGTAGGCTGAATGGAATAGCTATTCTGCATAAGGGCAGGCCTCCTGGAATTTGGTATAACAGCAGCTTGACTGTCGAGGAAACGTGCATTTAAATGTAAGTTCCATCGGTTTGCTGCATGCTCATCACACTGACGAAAAATATCAAATTGGGTATAAGAAAGCGACATAATTAATTCCAAAAGGGAAGGTCCTCTTTGAAATAGTTTTATCTGCATGCATTTGTTTTAAGAAAGGGGAAAATGTTGTATTTTATATCACCTTGCACCAGAGAGCTACACCCTCACACATGTGTTGACCACTGCTGTGAAGTCACCAGCCGCCATATTGGTACTCCATAGTTAGACTGGACGGAGTGTAGACAATACGTGCGCTACAGCGTCTAACAATGATAATGTTCTCATTTTCAGGGGGGCTTAAGACTTAAAGATAAAGCCACCACTTTGACACACACTTGCTGTTTCAGCATAAGTAGGTTTATGTAATTTATGGTAAAAAAAAAATAGGCACATCACGTTGCCTATTCAGTATGAAGTCTATAAATCATGTAATATAATATATTCAAAGCCATCACAACAAAATTAGTGTGTTAATGGTGCATAATAATACTGTAGTCAGATATTAAGAATATTACACACGCACACAAATATGCTCTTATGATGTGTCAAAAGGGCTAAATTAAGGATGTACATGTAATATACATGTATCGATTAATTTTTTGTAATTCGATAATGGTATTAACATTACATTACAGGCATTTTTATGGCGCGACTCCATTAGAGTGGGGAGTACCAAAATGGCTGCAGGTGACTTTTTTCAGGAATCCATTGAATAAATAGAGATACGTGGTGTTGCCTTAGCAACCACTACTCTCTTTTCCGTTAAAGGGAAGAGGCTGTCCCAATCTTGTTTATATCCTCCACACCTTTAATCAAGGCGCATCTCAACAGCTGTGAATGTGACTTTATTGCAAGTGAGAGCAGTTTAGGATTCAACCAATGAGTCGGTGCAATCAGTTGGTTTTCCTGAGATAGAAAAACAGCTGAACCAATCTGACTGTATGATCTGGTTGAATTGTCTCTGTAAGGTGCCATAAGATGACATGCGTTGTGAATTGGTGCTATAAAAATAAACTCAACTGATTGAGGAATCTTTATGTAGGAGGTTTTCTTATATTTGTTGAGTTTGTTTGCTTATTTCTTTAAGGAGATTTTTGAACAAGCTTTGACAGCTGATGATAAAAGCAATCAGCTGTAACCTCAGCAGACTCCATAAAATCTGGAACGACAAAAACATATGACCTGCAGGAGGTTGCTGATTGTCTTTGCTTTAAAAAGTTTTAATAATTGTGAAAAATAAAGTTAGATTTAAATATTACTATATTTTATTATATTAGTTATATTCAGTATTTCAAAGATTTATAAGTTGTGTTAATTGTACAATGGATGCTTGTATGAGCAAAAATTGTAGAAGAATAAAAAAAAAAAGCAGTGGAGCTAAAAAGGAGGATTAAGGAACCATCCTTACATTATGTTAATAATAACGTTGACTGTGCTGTTACACTCACAAGGATGGGTGACACTGCAAAAATATCGTTTTTTTTTTTGTTTTTTTTTATACTGAACTTTATCTTTTTAAAAACAAAAAATTTCCTCTTTTTTCATGTCCTCTGGACGACCTTAAAAAAAACATTTTGGCCATAATTGCATATGTTGTGATGAACTATAACCAATTTTTCTATTAAAATCTTTGAAAGTCAACTCCAAAGTAATAAAAAAATGGAGAGGATCTGTGGTAAGCTCAGCTGCTCAGGCCAGCAGCAGGGTGACAGTAGACAGCAGGCAGAGCGCTGCTCCCCTCCAGCTGAGGATGGCAATGGACTCGGCTCTGTTGCAAAGGTCCGTGTCGCAGCAGTCATTGGTATAGTTAAAGTAAACCCCTGAGGTGTACTTCTGGCCGGACAGGCCACACTGTGACTGTACGGCACAGCTCTTCTCATATATGGTTAGCTGAACAGCACCTGTTGAGGCAAACAGGACAGATACCAAGGAATTAGCTGAGAAGGTGCTGAAAATGGTTAATAAGGTTAATAATTAATCTTTAGCTGTACAGATTCATTACCAAGTACCAAGGATTTTCTGTACTCTTTTTTTCCATGCACTTGATCAATACCATACCAGAATTTCTAAGTTTTTTCAATTTATATTGTATGATGTGTGCTTTCCTCCTCTGTCTAAAGATAGGCATTTCCAGAGCATAATGCCACTCCCACATATACTTACTGGATGGTTGTTTGTGGTTAAATCCAGTTTAAGTTTTTTAGTAGGCAGTAATGGCGTAACTTTCTGAAGGACTGGTGTGGACATGTCCCCACCAACTTTGGGCATGGAGAGGACAGTCCCCACCAATAAATTTCTGCTTTTTTCCTCCTTTCCACTGATTTACTTCAGCCAACAGTAACTGGGTTTGGGTGCAGCTGTCTGTATTCAGAGAATTTTCAGTCCGGGTTTTTTTCCTGTGCCAACAACCCAGAGACAGCCAGACTCACAGGACACAGACTGAAAATTAAAGTATAAGAAACCTACAAGAATTAAAGCACAAATAATAAAAATCTGCGTATAAATGATTTTTGAAATATAAGGTTAAATATATAGACTTTGGCTGTCAATGACATATGGGACACATTTCTAAATTAGATTTTGCTGCTTGTGAAGGAGGATCATCACTGATGCAGGTTAAAGGGAAGCCATGCATGGATGGATGGATGGAATTGAAGTTGTGTTCATTCTAGGGATGCATGATAAATTGATGTTGGCATTGGTATCGGCTGTTATTCGTTATTTTTTATACATTCATGTTTTTGAGCCCTTCATAAAATAACGCACTAAGGGCAGGCATCTGTCTGTAACTATAAATATCAGTTTGCTGTGGTTCTCTTGTGTTCTCAACAATAAGAAAGCATTCAATAAATATATGTTTGAGCTCATTTTTGGAAAATATAAACCTTATTGAAAGCGTTCAGGTTGACTAGCTGTAGGTCCATCAGCCACTATCCTTAGAGCGTCCCCACCAACTTTTATCGCAAATTACACCCTTGGTAGGCAGACAGTAATTTTAGATGTTGGTCAATAAATTAATTTTGAAAGACTTTGCTGTTTCTGATTACACTTTCCTACAAGAGCCGTGGATCCCCTTGGCTCCTCCAGTTCATGAACCTCCTGGCTGCTTGTCTGATTAATGTTCCTCTCGTTTTGACTGCCATTTTAAATGGGCTGCCATATCTTTGTAGATCTGTGGTTGTCCCATATTAATTCATTTTTTCATATGATGGATTGAGCAGAGCTCTGTAAGATGTTCAGGACATGGTATACGGATTGAAGCTTCTCCCAAACATTCTCCCTGACCCAACTTTTCTCCTCTGTCTTTGTGATGCTGTTTTTTTCACAATTTTTTTCCAGAAACCTTTGCAGACCAGCTGAATTTATACTTGTAGATTACATTAAGATTTGGAGACTTTTATTTAGACGTAGTTGAGTGAGGGGACCTTAACTAGTGTCATATATATTTAGATGTAAATGGAATAAATGTTTTCCTGTCTTGTCATCCTTCTAGCTTGGTCTATCCTAAAGTCCTAATGAAGCATCTTTGATATATGACAAAATATGAAAAACTTCATAGTGCAAAGACCTAAACATTTCAGCTGAGGCAGCGAGGAGTCATCTTTCTGATTTAGAGAAAATGTTTTCCCTTTATGTGTGACATTAATCATCTACTAAAGCATACTTTAAAGTTTTAGGTATCTGGTATTTTACACTATCTATTTTCACAAGTTTAAATTTGTTATTTTAATCTCTTATTTAACCTGGTAATGTCTGGTGAAAGCACATTAAATCTCTTTCTTACTGTAGGTCTTTTTGCATCAAGCTAATACCTCATAAGGCACTAACTATGAACTATCGCATGAGAAAAATCAATTTAACAAAGTACTTCACATAAAATTTTAGATTTTAAAGTCTTAAATGAGGACAGTTTATTAGGACCTGTGTGAGTCTGTTAGTATAAACTGCGAGCTTTGCTTGAGACCTTTTACCTCTGATGAAGCAGAGCCAATATCTTGTCCACTCCCAGAGATCTCAGGGGGTTATTTTTAGATGATTTAATCACATTAAATCTCTCAGTGAGCTGTCAGCCGGCCTGATGAGAAACGGTGCTGAGTTCTAAAACGTTGAGTCACCCTTTTGTTTTGCGTAATCACAGACAGAACCAGAAATATTTGATTCTCACCACAGCAGGTAAAAGGACATGAGTTTATATCAAATATCAAATGTAACCAATGAAGGACTGAAAGATCTAATGCTGTCTTGTGCATAAAGAGTGGTATGATTCTTGGACCCATTTCAACAAAATAAATAGTCCTATTTTTTAACCTGTTCCAATAAATTTCCCTGAACAGCAAGACTTTTATTTTGACAGGTTTTGAATCTTAGCATTTGGATAATTAACTATGCAGATGCAGAAAGAGAAACATCTGGATCTGACCTCGCCTTCCTGTTGCCACACTGGAGAGGCAGCGCTGCCCTGCAGGACATTCCAGAGGAAACTTCAAGCAGTCCAAGGGGGATATGGCAGGAAACACACAGGTGTAACACTTCAAACAGCCTGGGAACAAATAAAGTGCAGCCTAACATTAGATATCTATTTCATTTCTGCAACCGAACTATCTGATTATGTGCCTTTAACATTGATTTAGATTTATTCAAATTAATTTGTGCTGTATTTGATCAAAACAGACAATTTTGAAAACAAACAGAAACGAGAACAATTAAAAAATATATAAACCACAAAAATATCATATTCTTGCATCCTACATTATACACATTTCCCAAATAGTTGTTGCAGGCTTTTAACTTTTTACAGATACATTTAACTTACTGATTTACAAACAATTGGTCTGGTTAATTGCTCCCCCTAGTGGACAGGATGTTATGTTTAAACAATGTCGGTTTACTTTTTTGTTTAAAAAATGTGTCAAAGAAAAAAAGGTTAAAAAATGTATTTTTTATAAGAACATTTTAATTGTTTTTGCTCTCTGGTGTATTGTAATTTAAAGGGTAAGGATATACAACACTGAAAATAATGTATTAGCAAAAGAAAAATATTGAGATTAAAAGATTATGAAAAAATTTACTTTACAATACATCAGCTGAACTCTGATTTTTTTTTTTTCAAAAGTCAAAGAGGTCCCAAGCAATAGTTCCTTTAAAGTTTCTCAAAGTTTTTCTCCATTTGTTTTATTTTTTATTTATTTTATTCACATGCCATGCCCTTCCTTCTCTCACTTCATAACTCTACTCTTAGGTCATATTTTTCTGTTTAGGTTATTTATTTATTTACAAACTGTGGAAATAATCATAAAATGCTGAAAAAAGAAATAATAATAATCATAATTTTGCTGCATATTTTGAACCGGCAAACTTTGTACAGGAGATTTGTGCCACATGTCTTTAAAAACATGGAGAAAATTATAAAGGTGAAAAGAAATGGAAATATGTGAAGACTATTGACTGTAGAACTAGGATACTTAAGGAAATTCAAAATAGATGTTAGCATCAACTATTTTACATTATTAAACCACATTAAAATGGATGCCGATGTAAAGTTAAAGTTCAGATATCTCCAAAAAGAGGTGAGGCTCCTGGCAACATCTAGAAAGACCAGTGGAAAGGTTTCTCTGAAGCCTGTAACCATTAACCTGGTGCTGTTGGCTTGTTGTGCAGCACCATTTAACAGCTGTGGTATAAAAGTAATCATTAAAAGCCTCAAAACGGTGAGATATTTACATTTAAGTCATTGAGGGTGCAGCACATGGCCCAGCGTTAGCAGCAGGACTTAAATACGGAGGCCTTAGTCCGTTATGCAGCCATCCTAGGTTTTGGTCCTGACCCTTTTATGCTTTCCTCTCTCTCTCTGTCTTATTTCATGTCTGTTAACCCTGCAAATAACAGTCTCTATTGCAATAAAAGAATAAAATAATAAGCCATTTGAAGATTAATTCAGTAGGGGATGGAGAGGGGGGGATTTCCCTAAGTGAGTCATAAATGTATTTCAGCTGAAAAAGTATTGTTTAGTAATGCAACGATGGACACAGATTTTCTAAAATTTATTTTTCATTTAGTTTATTTGATGTTTAAACATGTTCATGTAGAATAAATCTACAGTTATAACTGCCAACTCCGAATGAAAGAAATCGTTTAGACAGAAACACATTTCTATCATGCATACGCGTGATTTCATTTAATCTCCTAAGTGTCTAGATTGGAATATTTTCCAGTTGGTTTAGTGAGAGATAATGAACAAACTCCCTTGTGAGCAAATCTGAGCCACTGTACTAAAAGACCCAAATTCAGTCCTTCTGTTTACTGTTAAATCAGTTCATAAACTAAATGTAAACTAAAAGCAGAGTTACAATTACAGAACATTGATTTTCTCTGTGCATGATTGTTTTCCACCACAAATCTAAAAGATATATTGTTTTTAGATGTCCATTTCTTAGGAAGAGGCTGAGTTCCAGTGACACCCGCTGCTGGATCTCCTAAACACTTCAAGATGCTGAAGGGGAAATTCCTACCTGCCAAATGAAGACAACTAAGGAGTCCAATAAGAATCTGTAGACGAGCCATGATCCTTCCTTAAAATCCCTCTGCTCAGTTTTCCAACAGGAGTGGCACTATGGAAGCCTTTCTCTGTATCCTAAAACTCTGGAGCAGCTTGATCTGACTCGTCCTCTTGCTCATTCCCTAATTACATTCCCCGTCTACTTCTGCTGACTTCTTTTTATATTCCTATTAAGTTGATAAAAGATGATTCCTCCAGCGATTCTGTCTTCAGATCACCTGAGCGTCTCCTCACTCTTGTCCTCTTTTTCTTCTTAGGACAGTGATGGGGAGCGTCTCCTCCACAGAGTTTCTAATTTGATTTAGAGAGATAACTACTAACAGCTGACATCCTGAAAAACACGTGTAAAGAATTCAATTTATATCCCGTATGGATAGTTTTCATGAAGCTTAGCAGGCTGTAACAGTTACAGCCTTATCAGAATGACTACATGATTTTACAATAAGATAAAAGAGGAAGGAATAATAAACAAGATCAGCAGGCCTGACAAAAACAGAGAAAGAAAACATTTCTGTGACTAAAGATAAAAAAGTAGAAAGGCTGTGGTCAGATATTTGGATTTTAAATAATTAGATCCTTACCAACTTTGTTTCCATGAGCTGCTCCCCAAGCCACAATTAAAATATTAAAGTTAAAAGGAAGTGACCATACTAACATCAAATGGTATTTTAGGACCATACAGCAGAGGATCAGCTAAAGGTGATTCATATGTCAGGATTATTTCTGGTTGTTAAAGTTTGTCTTAAAATATTTGAATAGTGTTGAAATAATATTTAATTTATTTTATGTTTCACTACCACAGTCTATATAGGTCCTGGAATAAGGGAATTTTACTACTGAAACCCATCTCCAGTGTTTTCACTGTATTTTGATATAATAGAAAGATAAATCTCTGATTTTTTACATTGATGTTTAATGAAAAACACGTCTATTTCTGGTAAACCCAGTATTCTGCAGCCTCTAATGGGTTTTATAAATGATTTTTTTATGAAATCTGAAATTTGTTACAGTGTTCTTTTTTTTTTGTAATGGCCAGTTTCACAGTCCCCTCCTCTAGAGTTCTCCCTTATGTGTCTGCTGTGTTCTTTGCTCTTCATGCTTTCTTTTCTCTTTACAGAACAGATGGATTTATACTGATTACAGTTACTCACAGCTGCTCTTTGTTAATTTTGTTCTTTTCTGTATCGCCATGTTTATGGTTGCTCAGGATTTATTTACAGGCGCTTAAGAAAAGGAAGCTAAAGACGAATCTCCAACCCATTTTTAAAAAACTATAAAAATGTAGAAACAATGCATACTTTTTTCTTTGTGGTCTTTCCCTTTTTTAAATAATTGAACTTTATTGATCTCAAAATGGAGAAATTAACTTCTGCATCTTAACCCATCCCCTTGGGGAGCAGCGGGCTGCCACTGTGCGGCGCCTAGAGAGCAATCAGGGGTTAATGGTGTGGGGAACGAACCAGGTACTTTCAACCTTTTTAGAGCACAAGTGCACGGCTGTAACCACTAGGCTAACACTCCCCTTACTTAACAAAATGTAAAAGGTTTAAAGGTAAAATATACCTATATAAGGCAACATAATATCTATCCATATCAGATTAGTAATTGTTTTAATATCTGTTCAGAATTGCACCCATTTTTACACATGAAAAATGTGTAAAAATTGTCTAAAAATTGTTATTAAACATAAACCTGACGTATTCTCAACTTATTTTTAAAAATTAAGCAATAAAAATGCATCAGTGCAATTAAGGAAGAAATAAAGAAAGAAAAAAAGATGCAGGAATCTGGTGAAAGGGAGCCTGCAAACTTTTGGGCAAATGTACTTTTAACTCCTAGAGGAAGTGTATCAATGTGTGGATCAATGATGTTTTATATTAAATGGTGGAAAGTTTATTGATAACCTCGCCCATTGATAGCCTCGCCCACATCACAGTTTCAGTTCATTAGTTTTTGTCAAGCCTGAGGTAAAAACAAACAATGAAAAGCATCACTGCGCTTATATGCAAAGAGGGAAGTAGGAGCAGTAAAGTCAGCAGGGAGTGTCAGCAGATAATGAGAGAAAGTCAGCATGTTGTGAATAGACAGAGGCCCAGTGAGCCGCTGTAACTGAATCATCCTTCACGCCATAATGGGAGACGTGAGGCCAGCAGGCAGGATGGTCTGCTGACCGAAGTCTTGTGATGGAGACAGTCGAACAAAAGCTCGGACTCAACAAGCTGTTTTCCAGTCGGTTAATTGCACAGAAATCCAGAAAACAGACTTATTTTAAGGTTTCTGTTCATTTATTCTAGTAAAAATATATTCTTTCGAGAATAAAGACAGTGCCAGTCCTAAATGGTTTGAAGCCCTTAGCAGAAAACTTTTTTAAGGGACCGCTTCCAATTAAACCCACCAGCCTAACACATAATCACGTATATCTAAAAGATCTCAAAATCCACCTGTATGTTATTTAATCTCAGTATTCATTTGGCTCTTAAGGCCTCGCAGGGTTGGTTGAGAGAATTAGTATGCAAACAGCATAATAAAGACCAAGAAACAAACTAGATAGAGGAAGTTGTGGAGAAATTTGGAGCATGGTTGGGTTGTAAAATGATATTCACCACTGTTTGATCATGCAAACCTACATGGCTATCCACCTAAACCAACAGGATGGACACAATGCCTTATTTAGAGAAGCAGGCCAAAGGTCCATGGTTGCTATGGAGGAGCTATAGAGAGAGTTGAGGGGATAAATAAAACACAAATCTAATGTTTATAGGTCAGGGTGGAGGTTTGCCCTCCATCAGGACAGCAGCCAAAAAGACACAGCCAGAGGTATAAAGGTAATAATTACATGGATTACATAAAAAGGAAGCTAAGCAGCAGCTTAGTTCACTTATGCCTTGGGCTGGGTTTGGCTCCAACAATAACTAATCAGCTTGTTCTGATACTGTTGAGAATTTGCTGCAGGTTTGTATGGTTTCATTGTTGTAATTAAAACTTATTTATCATATTTTTCAACTCATAAGTCTTTTTAAAAATGAGAACGAAAAAAATTAAAAGAAATCCTTCTACAAGCAATAAATACATTGAACCTACTATTCATAATTTTGGGGGGTTTTTTTTAGAGCGAAACAAAGTTCTTGAATGATTTCAATAATGATATTATATCCTATTTTAATTATTCAACAGATTTTGCGTATGATTTGCATCCTTTCTGAAGCATCAGGACAGATGGAATCCTTTAATCCTGTCTGTGGCCTGAGCGTCCCATCCTGCTTGTCGTTCTGTTAAGTCCACATCACATTTTCTGTGTGCTTTCCAGATCTGCCTTAAAGTCTGGCCCCATGTTGCAGTAACTCAGCCCCGACACAAAAAGAGAATATTGTGCATCCCTCTATTATATCCACTAAATCACTGCCCGGGTTAAATCTACAAAAATTACTGGATAAGTTCAAATATGGTCAGTATTTCTCTGGTTGCAGATTAGGTGACCTCATTATCTCTATTGCTGCATCATTTGACCCACATTCTAGAAAATGATTGTTTATATTTTGGCATGGCATAAACAATACCATTGATACAGGCTTAAGAATTTAAACTAACGTAAATTAATTTAAATGTAAAATTATCTGATTTATTGCAAACCATTTCTTTTTATAATGAATTTAAAAATATTCAGACAGCTCGTGGGCTTATAGAGGCAGTCATTTAGGATTACAGGGGGAGGGGACATTAAGAGGCGTCCTTAATCTTTGAAAACACAAATCAGTTGTCTGAAAAAAGGAGGGAAACCCAGTTTGGCTGCAGCAGGGATTAATAAAGAGGAGTCCAAAATACTGAACTCTTGTTTAGCTTGTGTTTTGAAAAGAGACCATGCTTTTAAGAAATAACAGCCTTAACACAAATCCAAGAATAATAGATCGAAATTTATTTTGCTTTTTTTATCAAATGGTTTAGAACTTCTTATGCAATAAAGTTGCTGCATGAGTTCTGTTGATTTTTCTCTTTTCTTTGTCACATTTTAATTAGCAAATCAGTTGATTTTTTATTTCTAATGTGATATTATTATGTCTCTTGTCGCATTTTGTTAGGTGTGTCTTGTACTTGCACTAACATTTTTCGTCACATTGTTTCTTTCTTTTTTAATTAAGATAAAAAATTTTAAATATAAAGCAGGTTTAACTCAGTTAAACCTACCTCAGTTATTTGTGCTGGTTTTGCATAACAGTATATTTTGTTATCCTATGTTAAATGTCACTTTAAGAATAAAAAATAACTATATAGAATCTAGTACTGAGTAATTACGGAAGAGGATTAGGGCCACTGGATGATTATTTTATTTCAGTATAATATGAGAAAAAAGTCCGAACTCTGAGATTAAAGTCAGAATTCTGAGAATAAAGTAAGAATTCTGACTTTTTTCTCACAATTCTGACTTTATTCTCAGAATTTTGACTGAATTCTGACAGCTAACAAACATGTTAGCATCAAGCCATTGCCATGTCTGTTTTAAAGACCAAACTAGCTCTCTTGTTTTAATCACCTTCTGTTCTTCCATTAATTTAATAGCATCACGTAAAAAGTTGCCTAATTCCGTAATTTTCCACCAATGGTGTTACTGGCCCTCCCAAACAACTCACATCTTCCTTCATGGTGCCAATCTACATTAAAAAAAATCAGAATTCTGCGATTAAAGACTGAATTGTGAGAAAAAAAGAAATAATTCTGCGATTAAAGACCGAATTCTGAGAAAAAAGTTAGATTTCTGAGATTAAAGTCAGAATTCTGAGAAAAAAAGTCAGAATTCTGAGAAAAAAGTAAGAATTCTGAGATTAAAGTCAGAATTCTGAGAAAAAAAGTCAGAATTCTGACTTTATTCTCATATTATACTGAAATAAAATTTAAAAATCAGTCCACCTTTTTTTTCAGTGGCCCTAATCCTCTTCCGTAGATTAGGACTAATTAGGAAGAACCTGGATATAAAACAACAGCGTCTGTGAAACATCAAATCAACGCTGATGGAGTCTGGGCAGGACGGTGGGGGATGGGGGGCACAGGGGTGTTAAGCAACTTTTAAATATACGACCAAACCGGAAGTCTTTTAACATGGCTTTACAAAATAAAAGTAGAATGACCATCTCGCTGTTAACTGCCATGTAAATATTTATGTTGTTTTATTTGCACTTCGAGTATATCATGGACAAAAAAAAGATAGCACAACCTATCAAGCTTTGAGATCTTTATCAGTGCTCTTCGTCATCCAGTAATCTCTGTGTAGACCTATGTAATATACACAAAAAAGAAAATAAAACTCCTCTTTCATTATCCTGCCCTTCAGCCCAATAAATGTGTTTGCTAATACTAACCAACCTGAAATCAGGACATTTGGTCTGACTTAATGTCAGAGAAACTTTAAGGCAGAGCAGAGGCTGATTATAGGCTACGAGTGGCTATGGCCCTCCATTTTAGATTCCCCATGGTGCAACTTTTCGAATTAAACTTCACAAATAAAAACAGGTTTGAGAGTGTAGGGTTTTGACAACATCCCAATTTCTTGTTTTTTATACAGCCAAAAACATAATTTATGAAGAAACAATGAAGAAGTAATGGCGTATTACTTGTGGGGCTTGTCGATTTTCAGGGAAAACCACATAATTTCATGATAAAGGTGACAGGGCATAGTCTCTTTCCTGGCTTTGGATATAGGTATATACGGAGCCCCTCTGATGACATGGTCAAAAAA
>NW_015150597.1:598572-603617 GCF_000732505.1 Cyprinodon variegatus
TTTTTATTGAATTATTCGTCAACTAATTTAGTAATTGATTAATCATTAACTGGAGTATAGCGACTGTAAAACATGCCTTTAGCTGACATAGCTACCCACTTAGATCAATAATATGAGAATGGTAAAAAATAAATAAAAATAAAAAAAATTGCATTTTAGATAAACAAGATGTTTGGGTCTGTCAATGTGCTATCCAGTTTTAGTTACACCTGATTTAATTTAGTAAAAAATCTTCTTTAAGGAATCTTTGGCTATGCGATTATTAATGGATTAATCTAAAAAATAATCGACAGATTGATCGATTTGCAAAATAATCGTCAGTTGCCTAATGCAACACAATATAACTTCAATCAAATCAAACTTCTGTAAAATCAAACTTTCTTTAAAACTAATTGACTATCAATTTGACAGTTTGTTGTGCAAATGTAATAGACAACAGGTGGAAATAATTTGCAATTAGCAAGACACACCGAATAAAGGAGTGTTTCTGCAGGTAACTCTGTATTGCTTTGCATTTGCCAGAATCCAATCCAGAATCCAAATACAGACTTTTATCTGTTAATGAATCTGACTGATTTAAATTGTTTAGTTTTTTGTTTGAGTGATTTTGTTGTCAACACATTCAACTTTATACAGAACAAAATATTCAATGAGAATATTTCAAACATTCAGATATAGGATGTGTTATTCGAGTTTTCCCTTTATTTTGTATCAGTGTATGTATGCACAAACAGTTGCACAAATTACTAACACACTATCTTATTTTGAAAAACTTAACCGGAAACAAACACTTTAACAACTTCCGACTTGACTTTATGGTTCCTCGGCGAAGAGAGAGAGAGAAAAAAAGAAAAAATATCCAGAGAGTAACGGGAGCAGAACAGGCGTGGAAATTAAATTTAACAGGGAATAGAACACGCGTGGACGCATAAAAACACACTTTAAAGAGGTAAGCAGGCGTGGGGTTTTCGGTTTAGTTTATTGCCTGACTTAGTTGTGGTTTTCCTTTTTGTTTTGGAAAGATGTGGAAAAGCATCAGAAGTGTTTGGAAAGCTGTTGAACAGTTGGGGCGGTTCAGGTTTGCACTGATTACTGCAGCAGGATACACACAGAGAAAAAGGGGATTATAATCCTAATAAAAAAGGAAAAACTGCTAAAGATTTAGTCACTTTTATGAATGCAAGTTTGGTCAAAAGTTAATTCAGATAATGATAAATTAATGTAAAAGCACGCCTGAGATGTTGCTCTGACCTTAAACATTCTTGTGCATAATAGATTTCCAGACTTGTTACTTTGGTTTTAAAGGAAACATCCTGTTTGGAGGGGAACCAGACCCCCCTCTGCAGGCTCTCTGTGGGGGGGCTGCTCTGACCTACAGGAAAGATGATAAAAGGCCAATTGTCCCACATCTGAGAAAAGCTGCAGTATATTCTTGTCTTATCAGATATTCCCCTACAATGCATCACTAAACAATGACAGCTTGTTTGCCCCTTTGTTTAAACTCTTCAAATCTTTAGCAACACATGCATTTTTTATGTTTCCTGAACTCGGTTTAAATGGTATCCTCTTCTTTTCTTAGATAATCAAAGACGAAGCAAACCAGGATGAAGATCCCTGCTTAAAGCATCCCTGCTGCTTTCTTGGGTCTGGACAGAAAGAACCAACAAAAAACACTTTTCTTTCCCTACAGAGCACAAATAATCCCTGCAGTCATGGCGAACATGTGCCCTTATGGCCGTTTCACCCACGCTGTGGTCAGGGGCATCCCAGAGACCTTTGGGAAAACAGCTGGAGACGGCCGTGAGAACGGGGAGGTCACGCTGGACCAGGCCAAAGCCCAGCGTCAGTTTGGCTGCCTGACTGGAGCGCTGAGGCAGAAGGTGGGCCTGCAGCTGATCGAGATCCCCCCTGACCCCGAGCTGCCGGAGAGCTGGAGGATAGAGGATGTGGCGGTGATCCAGGGAGACACAGCGCTCATCACCAGGCCGTTCAAACAACAGAGACGCAGCGAGGTAACACAGCAGACTAAAAAAATCCTCCAGTGATGCTCTTAATCTCCTGTTTATCCAGATTGCGATGGAAAACCAAGCTCTCAATATTTATCAAAACATGGATGGCAGAAAATACTCAACCCCCTGACATGTTTTTCTCTTTAGGTTAATCAATCAAAGCAGAGTTATTGGTATTATGCAGGCTAACTTCCTGTTTAAAAGCTCTATCCATCAATTAGCTATCTGCCCATGCATCATTTTTTATCCACCAGTCTATTTAACCGCTTCTCTGTCTATGTTTCCTTTCATCTTAATCGATCCACCCTGAAAACTGTAACTGTTTATCATAGATTTCAATAAATTTGCATTAATCCTATAGCGGGGCTGAAAACCTCTGATGTCTTTAGAAGGTTAATTTAATAAAAAAGTATTTCTGTTTATTTTAATTTACATTTCTTAATATTAAACACACTAGTAATATTTAAATTAGATTTACTCGGTATGGTTTAAGGAATAGGGTCTCAAAGAAAAACAAACAAAATCCTTTTTTACTTTAAAGGACCAATGTGTAGTATTTAGTGCCATCTAGTGTTGATAATATGAACTGCAACACCTTTGAAGTTTTAACAGCTATGTGTTTTCTGGATCTGTTCTCCTCCTCCTAAGGTGGATGCAGTCAGGAGAGTGATGTCAGAGCTCAACCTGACCATAGTGGAGATGGGGGATGAACAAGGGGACTCTGGAGGGGCCACGCTGGAGGGCAGCGACGTCCTCTTCACGGGGAGAGAGTTCTTCGTTGGGATTTCCTCCCACACTAACCGGAGAGGAGCTGAGGTGCTGGCAGACACGTTCAGGGTAAGGAGAGGAGAGAGACGTGTTAAAGAGGGATTTGGTAAAAGCAGATGACTGTAAATCATGGATGAAACAGGATTTGACCAACAAGTGAGCTCTTAAAGAGCAGCTGGCTCAAACTTGGAGCAAAGCAGAGGATCAACTATATAATGATGTGCTCAGGGTTTTAGCATGGTATATAGAAATCTTTAAAAAGTCTAAATGTGAAGGATTTTCAGGTCTGAATACTTAGACAAAATGTTTTAATCTCTACTCTGTTTACTCCTTTTTAAGACTTCCCAATTTTTTACCTCCCTGATCAATCTGGAGTCATGCTCAGAAGCAAATTTCTCTGTAAATAAAGGATTAGCCTGAAACAGGGAAAGCTCCAGAATACAATACATTGTTTCATACAGTTTCTAGAGTTTAAAGTACTTGCAGAGTTTTGTGGCCAGTGAGAAGTGTTCAGTTACCATATTTGTCCAGTGCAGTAAGGACCGGCCCGGTGCCAGGACTAGCTGTAAACAGAGAGTCTCTGCCAAAGTGAGCAGGTGGTCATTTGCTTTATTACATTTTGGGGAATTCTTGTCTGCGAGCCATGATGAATGAGGTCGCCTCTTTCCTCGGATAATGAAGAACTGCACGCTGCACTCCCTCAGGTCTGATGAGAACCACCCATTAGCATTGATTTTCCCCACTTGAGCAGAGTGCATCTCACTCCTTTGCTCACACACATGGCTTTATGGATGCTGTGTGGGTGGATGGCGGTGGTGTTTGTGCACTTGGGGTGGAGGACTGAACAGGAAGCGTTTGTGTCATGCTCATATGTTTTCTGCTTCTGAGGAATTTGACCCACTTTCCCGAGTTCTGTAACTTATTTTTTTAAATGCTGCTAGAAATATGGATAAAAATCTGAGGCCAAGGTTTACTTAGCATCTGATCGCTTTATCATCCAAAGCACTAAATAATAGCTCTAAAAACTGTTGTTGCCTTTTCCATAACAAGAAGCAAACACACAAAGGCTGTGTCCCTATCCCCTCGCTTACTATATAGAGCAGGGACTATAGAGTGAACTTAATTAACTGACCATTCGAATAGATAATCACTAATTTTACCATTTCCATTTATTGAAAAGAAAACGTTTTGCTGGAATTGTGAAAGCACCCATATTTGTAGCTTTCATGTTGAGTTAAAGTACATGCAGTGGGATGACATGAGTTTACTGGACCCCTATCTGCCCAGGACTTTGCTGTGTCCACTGTCCCTGTCTGTGGGGGAGCCCGACTGAAGGATTTCTGCTCCATGGGCGGGCCGGACACCATCATCATCAGCAACAGTGACGGTGCCAAGAAGACCCTCAGGGTGAGAGTGTGTTCCCCTTAGATTACATACAGATGGGTTTATTCCAACATGGTGCATTTCTGTCACGTGTTGCTTTGTGAATAAAAAAGACATATTTGGTTTGAAAAGATGGCCAAATATGTCAATCTGTTAATCTGCTTGTTCAGAGTCCAAATGATACTTTTGTAATTTAAATGACAAATATTTTATTTGATTTAAATGTGAGGTTATAATCTTGTAATGGGCTTAAATGTGTTGTTTTATTAGGCGTGGGTTTTTTTTCTCCTGTGTGCAACTCCTGCTGTTTTGATTTCAGATGATGGAACAGCTGACTGATCACCACTACGAAGTGCTCACCGTCCCAGAAGAATCTGCTGCTAACTGCATCTACATTAAAGGCCCATCTAAACGAGACTTCCTGCTGCACAGACCTGCAGAGGAATGTCCCGACAGCGTCTCTGTGAGTACTTTTTTTTTCTACAAAGAGAGGGAAAAACATTTGTTTTTTGTTTTCCAGTACAAACAATAAATAAAGGCTAAACAATTCTGATTAAATTTTACAAATATTTGTCCAAATATATCAGTGGAAACTACCATAAATCACAGAGAGATTAAATTAAAAGGTACAAGTACTTAAATCCAAAATGGCGACTCTCACCATAGATATTAGAGCAACAAAATTGTTTCTTCAGTTAACTGGAACGTCCAGTGGAAGTGAAAAGGGTGATACATATTCACAAGCAACAGCGATAACTTCACTCTAGTGAGGATTGTGAAGTAAAGTCATGCTTAGAGTCTGGGAGAGATTCACAAAGAGGCTGGAATCAGAGCCTTAAGGAGTCACCCATCTATCCCGACCTTCAATGGTACCAATATCTGCTC